>NC_132885.1:28082377-28157730 GCF_030463535.1 Salminus brasiliensis | reverse complement strand
TTAAATGTGATCTGATCCTAATCCAAGTCAAGGGTATTGACAAATATAATGGGAAAAAAATGCATGTCTTCATTGAGAACAACCATAAAAACCTTGTAGTATGTGAACCCTTGAGTTAATGATCTCAAGGCTTCCTAAGAAAATAAATTTGAAGGTATGGTCTAAAGCAACTGATAAAACCCACTTAAACCTTTTGAGTTTCCTTCGCACAGGAAGGATACGTGTCTGTGAGCCATGCCCCACCCATGCAAACCAGACAGCAAACCACAAAGGAAGCGTTGCCTACCAAAAAGGATACTGCTGCATGCCTGAAGTTTGTAAAAGAGCACATTGACACTCCACAATGGCAGAATGTTTTGTTGTTTGAAGGATTAAAGTAAGATTGTTTTTTTTGACTATTTGGAAATATTATCCCAACCAACAATTATGGTGGAGGGAATGTCATTAATTGAGCCTGCTTTGCTGCATCAGCGCCTGGTCAGCTTACAATCATTAGGGGATGATGAATTCCCAAGTGTAGCAAAACATTAAACAGGATAATTTGAGAGTGTCTGTACGCCAGTTGGAACTCTGTAGAAGTTGGGTGATGCAACAGGACGATCACCCAAAACACCAGAACAACAGAATGGATTATGAAAAACAAAATGCGCCTTTTGGAGTGGCCAAATCAGAGCCCAGATCTCAACCCTATAGAAATGATATGGACTGACTTGAAGAGAGACGTACACATGAGGCGTTTAAGGAACATGACAAAGCTAGCCAGGAAGAATGGGCTAAAATTCCTCCTGAATGATGTGCAGGTCTGATCCTGGTTGAGGTTATTATCTATTGGTTATCTATTATTAGGTGTCTGTTATTTTAGACACATTATATTCATCAATACGCCTGACTTGGATGAGGATTAGGTTACATTTTATGACAAATTAATGCAAAAAACTATAAAATTCCAGAGGGTTCACATACTTTTTCCTGTCACTGTATATGTTGACCTCAGAATATGCACTATTATTGTAATGCACTATTGCCTGTAATGTAACTGTGGGCTGTGGCTTCAAAATATCACATTTTTCACATGTGGATAAAATCTATAATACTAAAATCACAATCAAGGAGAAATGAGAACTTCTATTAGTTGTAATTGAGTTTGTCTCAGTGATGAGGTGTACGTTGAGGTTAAGGATCAGCTGTAAGCTCATTCAACTGTGTGGTCAGGTCTCTTAGGCTTTCTGCTCCTGTATTCACATCAAGAGATTTTTGTCCCATCTAATGCATTCTGGCATCCGGCAGCATCATCCAGAATATTATATTAACTAAGACTCCAGCATCAGACATTTTGGCATTGACTGCAGGGTTAAAGGGGGCCCCAAGGGAGGCCACTTGGCTCAGAGTAATAGCTAATGTGTAGCTAACCACTGTATCACTAATTGCTTTGATGTTTTTTGCTCAGTGTAAACCCAACTTCAACCAAACTGTGTGCTCTTCCACAGTCCGGAACATTTGATCCTTCCATACAAATGATCTCAGAATGTGTTTATAGGTACACAAAATGATCATGAATTTCTTTTATTTCTATCATGTATTTTCAGTCGTTTAATCTTTTCTCATTACCACAGCTTAATATGTTCAGCAGGTATTATTAACACTCTCAACTTCAAAATCTATGTACCTACAATACATGTATATTTGTGGATTTGTTTTTAAAATTTATTTCATTTCTTTAAGTTAAATGCTTCATGGTATGGGAAGAGAATTTACAGTATGGGCCGGCATGATGCTCATCGGTATCTTACATTTTCTTGGCTTATGCCTGCGTTGTTTAAATAGCAACGCTGCTTGTGAATATATCTACACTGTTGGGCGTGGTGGTCTCGAAAATGAAGGGTGTTCAGGTCAATTTCTGGCGTATTGTTATCTTGGCAACGGAAAACACAGGTGCTCCACTGACTGAAAAGAATCTAGGCAGTCAACAGTCAGACGTTCATTGCTATCTTGGAAGTGAATTGTCAACACAGGCATGTGCCCGTAAAGTGTATGTATAGAGTACGTATAGAGTATGTATAATGTAAATATAGTGTATGTATAGTGTATGTATAATTTAAATATGATGTATAGAGTAAATGTAGTGTATGTATAGAGTATGTATAGAGTATGTATAGTGTAAATATAGTGTTTATAGAGTATGTATAGAATATGTATAGTGTATGTATAGAGTATGTATACTGTATGTGTAGTGTACATATAGAGTATGTATATTGTAAATGAAGTGTGTATAGAGTATGTATAGAATATGTATAGTGTATGTATAATTTAAATATAGCGTATAGAGTAAATATAGTGTAAATATCATGTATGTATAGAGTAGGTATATAGTAAATATAGTGTATAGAGTAAATATGTGTAAATATAGTGTATGTATAAAGTATGTATAGTTTAAGTATAGAGTAATATAGTTTATGTATAGTGTAAATATAGTGTATGTTTATAGTAAATATACTGTATGTATAGTGCACTCCATTTACACGAGAATGCAAAAATGGCCCAGGAGGGGCACTAACACCTCACAAAGTTTGATGTCAAATAGAACCAACAACCATAAAGCACATCTATCAGCAGCAAGAGTTTCTCACTGTGCAATGTGGGTGGGGCTTGAGATAACAGGAAGAGAGTGGGTGGTGGTAGTATGTAGTGTTTTTAAAAATATTGATATATTAATAACCATACAATGGGGTCCCGGGTAAGGTGCTGTCACTGCGATCAGAGGATCGCTGGTTCAAATCCCGGTCATGCCCAGGCCCCAAGAGAGCATAACTGGCTTGCGCTCTCCCCCACATTGCTTCGCTGTGATGTTGGCCATTACTGGCGTCAGCATGCTACTGCTTTGGAGTCGGATATACAGCACTTCCCTTCAGGCGTGTTGGTTGCCTGGCGATGTTGCATTTACGGCAGGTAAAAGAATGAGCAACTTGTGTTGGAGAGGGCGTGTGCTAGTCTGCCCTCACTGGTGTCGCGGGCATTACGTACAGGTTGGCTAATTGGTCATCCAAATTGGTGAGAAACCGTGTGAAAATCAGATAAAAAATTTAATCAATTTCCTACATTATCAATACTATTAAGTAACTAATTGTAACTAACTTCAAGTTGAAAATGTTAGTATTTTGACAGCACAAGCACAAGTTCCTTCATATTTGATGGCTCCATTTGAACTTCTGTGACAAAGCTGTATTTGTTACATTTTCACTAAATAAACAGAAGAAAATGTTTCATTTTTAAATGAATCATTAATAAAATGGCCTACAGGCTGTGTGATCTGCAACCACACTTCTTAAATTCATTTAGACAGCTATAGACAGACACTGTGGGACGAGAGCTTTATTGTTTAGCAAAGATAAAGGAAACATTTTAATGACTTGGACATTCCAGAAGGCATTGCATTAACGAGGTCCACACCTTTCCATGGTCACATTTTGTACCCTCATCGACTGATCAGCTATAGTTCAAAACTAAATACGATTTTTTTTCTAATACTTGGTAGATTATAGATGCCTTGTTCTTCTCCTTCTTTGTGGAGCTAATATATGCCAGAGGCCATTAATCTCAAGAGGAAGAAGGCGGTGCTAAAGGTTAGGCATTCATCATCAGATGAGCCTATGATCTTTTCAGTCTCTCTGGGCTTGTACCAGGTTATTTGAACTCCAAAGTTAATTTAATTTCTATATTAGTCTCATTAAAAGGAAGTCCATGATTATTTCACCTGTGCACAGATATGGTAGGACGTGGCTCTTGTAGATGCACAGCAGAACGCCCTTCAACGGGAAGTTATTTTAGAGGCGTCCACCTAGAACTGCTCTGAGGGACAGAGGAAGACAGATAATAAAGAGAAAGGGCAGGCCTCCCGGCACAATTTCTGGGACACATCACCTGACCATGCAGAGACAGGAGTGACATGAGTGAGGGAAGAAAAAATAGAGAAGTAAAGAAAAAGGAGCATGAAGCGAAGCATTTTGAGGTCTGGGCTAGTTGCTGGGATTCCAGCATTTTCAATTTGAAGGAAATTTGGCTGCATGGTTGTGATGGATGCAAAGATCACTCAGAGGTAGCAGACCCTGTCACAATTATCTCTCCACCTGTCTGAGGTCCCCACTGCAATTACATCCCCGATGTTCAACTGACAGAACATTATCATACCTTCACGGCTTCACTTTTTTAACTTCACAGGTGCAAAGATCCAGCATAGATGCAAATGCTAACATTTCCTATCACTACATCAATGAGCAAAACAAACACAACAACAAACGAAGGACAAGCAGAAGGGAAAGCTAGTGGACTAATGGTAAGAGAGGTGAGTCAGCAACCATCTGAGATGGACTGTGCACCCCTGGCTGGCCACCTAATCCTCCACTACCTCAAGTAGTGCCACTTCTCTGGCAAAGCTGTGCTACTCCCAGACTGAGCATGGATAGGCAGGCATATGAGCAATTTTACAGTGTAAATAAACAACACCAACAACACTACCTTCTAAAAACTTGAAGCAAGATGGTCTGCATCCATTCCCCACAAACACATGCCATTTTTAAATATATCCATTGACATTAGCACAACCTCATCTTGTGCTGCAAAAGCATTTACTTTACCTTTGCCCTAGAAGCAGTGGCCTCATTTCCATCTCAGTTACACAATCCTGACCCAGACATGATATCATACTTTGCTGTACTTGATGACATCACATGTTTTCCAAGTCAAGCATAGCTAAATTCCATTTAACAGGTTAAGGCTGTAGTCTTATGCAAAAGAATGATCACACTCCAATGCAACATTCATGTCTCAAAGAGCTTTGTTGTTGCTTTGCGTGCTGCTGAACAAGAGTTTTCAGAGAACTCTCCAAGATGAAGTCATCCCTTTTAAATACTTGAATGTGTGCCCTTGATTTGGTATAATTTAACTGCTAGGGGTAATGAAGGCTATGAATGCTAACACCTGTACTGGTACGTTTTTTTATAAATGTTTATTTCAGGTGTTGATCAATTGATTTGTAATGGCTGGATCAATCTTTTTCAAACCATAACAGCTTCCTAATGTGATTTTTAATGATGCCATTTTACCTGCACATGAAATTTCGCCACACAGTGAGTTGTAGTTGTAGGAAATTGTCAGGCTTCCATTAAGCATGCATCGCAAGCTCATTTGTATGCCAATTCTTGATATTCCAGCATTGAACAGAGACTCGCTCTACTTCATTACTCTTAATATGATGGCTGCTATTCAAATGACAAACCCTTCATTTAACTGGGCTAGTCCCTGGGCTTAACAGACATGATAAATGTGCCTTTTGAACTGGAACATAGACGGCCATTAGATGGGCATTATTTGAATGTTAAATGGGCATTCACTGATTGTGACCAGACAGATTTCTGGAACAATCTGTGGAAGTGGGGTTTTGAGTGACAGCCGATTCTTCATGCCTCCTGCCATGTTTCTCTTCAGTAGCTTAGGACAATTAGACCCATGCCTGTCAATTAGCATGTTTAGTAAAAGTGATAAATGGTGCATTCTTCTATGGTTCTTATTTGTGTTTGCGCAAGGTGCAAATGTTGGGAGAGAGCAAGAGAGAGAGAGAGAGAGAGAGAGAGAGAGAGAGAATGAGAGACTCAGCAGGTAATAAGTAAAGGGTCTAAGATACAGCCTAATGATGCATGTGCATCATACTATTAGTAGAGAAACCCTGCATTAACTTGATTATTTACACATTTTTCTTCAACATTGACTTATTGGTTTGATTTGATCATTTGTTTACCATCGTGTAAAAACATCAAATCCATAAAATCCCAAACATTATATATTTAGATGACTTCTATTATTAGAATTAAATCAGTATCCCAGAATTTTTTTTAGATTTGCATATAAACAGCTCCAAGAAAATGGTCACATGGTCTTAATTTCAGTCATCAAAAGTCCTGCAGTGACATATAATCCCAATGCAATTTCACAGAACACACCGCCATATGTACAAGGAAATTGTCTGAATGGCAGCATTGTGATCCAGTGCCTGAAATGAAAAAAATAAAAGACAAATCTCAGGCAAATCTCAATTAAAGTGTGGAATGAAATGAGTTCAGGTAGAATCACACAGAAAGACATGGCCTAAACTAACTCGCAAGAAGCTGTAGGTGTGGAACGAGAGCGTATAATCATTATAAGCGAATGTTTCATCAAAATGACCCCATCACAGGTTTTCTGTTAAACCCCACATGATTCTCTGCAGAATCAGTCTGCCCCACAGAAAATCAAATTAACATAAAACCAATTAATCCATTAATTAGCCTGCTTTAATCACTCCATTTGCAGTATACTTTGAGATGTAATTATTTATTCTATAATTAATGAAGGGTGATTAATAGCAGAGGTTTGGTGTTCTGTGACGGAGTCTGCATTGGTTAAAGTCTTGTCGTTAAAAGACTGGTACAGCAATTTCCCAAAAATGTTAAGCCTATTCCTACCTGGAAATCTTCCTGGATGCAGAAGAAATCAGGTCTTGTGTTCATCTGCGCTTGTCAATGCACATTCTCTGTTAAAATGGGAGACTTGGTCTGTCCAGAATAACCATAATGTCTAAGCATATACTAAGAAAGGGTTGATTTGATTAAAGTCAGCATGCTAACTGTAATTTTGTTATTGGTACCAGGACTGAGCTGCCTGAATCTGAGAAACAGCAAAGCAAGACTGGGATCCAGCCATTCTGACAGAGAGGGGCAGAAAATGCTGAAATCGTAATGATGGCTGAATACTGAATACACTGTCCTTAATGTATTCAGGTCTGCCTCCTGTTTCATGCAGTATGCAATGGGACACTTTTTGGTAACTTCACCAGGACAGTGTGATGGGGCAAACGTGTTGCCCATCACCAGAAGACTATATATATATATATGTATATATATATATATACATATATGTGTGTGTGTGTGTGTGTGTTTGTAATACATACCTAAACTGTACTGTTTCCTAGTAGACTCAGCAAAAAGGACAGAGCAGACGGAGCTCACTCATGAGCATGCCGGAGGGCTCACAGCTAGCTCATAAGAGGGGTGAAGTCTTTTAACCTAGGTCACAGAAAACAGAGCGAGACAGAGCCTAGGAAATGTGTCCTCTGTATCATATCGGTAATATTACACATTATGGTATATTCAGGCCTTATGATATATGATTCTATTTACCCCTGTTTCTAAACCACTCTTATAGGACAGGCACACCCCTGCAGAGTGGAATGGTTCAGCTCAGAAGATGCAGGGGCTAACCCTATAAAAGGTAGGGTAGTAGGTCAGCTCAAGGATGCTCACCTTAGACAGTGAGGAGAAGGGAGTAATGCTATATAGTTAGAGCCAAGTATAGTCTTATGGCCTTGCGTCCTAAGGCTCCTTAAACTTCCCTGTACCGCTATCGAGTCAGTTTTTCTTTTGTATGTTTTTACTTTTGTAAAATGAATCACACAGTTCACAAGTCGGCCCATTTTCAGCCTGCAACTACAGCCCACTTATTCATTCAGTCACAACCGATAGTGGTTCTCAAACTTGCTAGACCATCATTGTCCAACTAACAAACCAAACAAAAACCCACCCTTAAATAACACCTTCAAGTCATCTCACACAACCACACACATAATACACACACTTAAACACAGTAGCTTTTGCAAACCACAAGCTAGCATAAATCCCTAAATCAAGCCGCACTATATGCGGTTGATGGCTTGCCTAAGATCGCTAAAATAGGGCCCCAAGAAAACAAGCAAAACATGTTGGCCTGTATTTTTTTGCTAGGACAGGTCTTCTTTATCAATAGGGTTTGCAGGGTTAAAGAAAACATTGTCATTATCCTCTTTATGAATTGCCCTGTACTTCAAGAGCACTGCTTTCTTATTTACAACCACAAAATGTTTAAAATGCTTAGAATGTTCAAAATCTTGAAAAGACACAAAAGAAATGTGGGATCTGGATTAAACATTGTGGAAAGGCCAAGGGTGAAGGCTTAGCACTGTTTGCTGGACAGTGGCGTCACCACTGAAAGTGCTTAATGCTGTTCCAACGAAATTTTGTTGTGAGGTTTGATTTTGTGTTAGAAATACAGCCAAGAGAGTCGTTTAAGTTTAGAGAAGGGATCACTGCCTTGCACAAACAAGGACAAGGATACAAAAAGAAAGCAAAGACACTTAATGTTCCTAGAGATGCAGTCAAAAGCATAGTTTGCAAGTTAAAGGAACTAGCTTACCAGGTTCCTGAGGAGGCCGGTGGTCAAAAGGCCTTGCAGCAAGATTTAGTGGCAGCAAGCACTGAGGTTTCAGTTTGCACAGTACTAAGCATTCAAGGTCTTCATGCTGCACACCTCTACTGACCAAACAAAAGAAAGAGTCGGCTCCAGTCTGTTTAAAACCATATAAATAAGCCAAAGTATTTTTGGAATTCTGTTATGTGGAGTGATTTTCAGGCGTATGAATCAGCGGTATGTCAGGAGGAGGAGGAGGAGGAGGAAATGAAGCACACACTGAAAAGAGCACCCTGCCTATAGTGAAGCATGGCAGTGGCTTGGTGATGCTCTGGGGCTGCTTTGCTTCCTCGGGCACTGGAAACCTGCTGCAGCAATTGGCCTACCTTAAAGTCCACCAAGGCAGGAAGATTCTGGAAAGTTCATCAGAGTTGACTTGAATGACTTGAATCCCATAGAATATCTTTGGTGGGACTGAAAGAAGATGGCCACAGCACGCAAACTCTTAAAAATTAGTGAACTTATGAGTAAGTATTAAAGATGCTTGTCACACTTGACGCCACTGTGCAATACTTTAATATCAGACTGTATGCATGTCAGCATGTCAAATGAAGCATATGGCAGCTGCTATAACAACGTTGTGTGGGTCTTCTGAACTGACCAGCAGTTGGTTTTCAATGTTAGTAGTGAGTTCATCCTCACTCTGCTCCTGCAAACTAAAAGAGTGCCGATTGCTGTTGACTATGGGTAATACACTGACTAGGTATGAGCTCCTCCTACAACCACTTTCTGAACTATTACTATTACTATTCACAGTTGTTAATTATGATGTGATTGATTGATAAACAGAAAATTATATTAATCCCTGGGGGAAACTATGTTGTCATAGCAAGCAAGGGTACATTTAAATACAACAAATAAAAACATTAAGAACACTGAGGTTTAATACAGCAAAATGACAAAAGCAAAAAAAGTGCAGTGGAGATGCAGTACACAATACATGTAAAAATGTGAGATAACTAAAATAAAATTAAATCAACTAAAAAAGGTGCAGAAGAGTCATGAAAGAACAGCTAACAGAGGTAACTTAGTCCAGTTAAATAGTGCCTACCAACATTAGCACTCCAGTGCATCATCAGGACTGCAGAGAGGATCATTGGATGTAATCTGCCAATGCTTAAGGGGATCTACAGCGACACAGCTGACCCCTCTTCCAGACACTCCCCTCTGGTAGAAGATTCAGGACTATCAAAACCAGCAAAACACGGCAAACTAACAGTTTTTTTCCCAGAGCTGTAGTGCTCCTCAACCAAGAGCTCACACTATAATTTATAAATCTAATCTATAACTGAACTGAGCTTCTAAATGTAATGGAACCAAACTGAATTTAGCAACACAGTAATGATACACAACATGTTGCTCATTTGCACTAGTATTATTTGCACAACTGTACAGATCATTTGTAACCTTTTGTATATAATAGTCTGTATATATATATATATATATATATATATATATATATATATATATATATATATATATACTCAGGCTACATATGAATGTAGCATTCATACCTGTACAAAGTACAGATTTCTACATCTCTTTTTTTACAGTTCTTTATTCCTTGTAGTGCTTTTTTATTATTATTTTATCTTAATATTCTTTATTCTTTATTAGAGTTTTTTTTCCCTCTCTTAGTGTAATACTTGTTAACAGTCTATGTGTTTGTTACATCATACTTCCATTGCTTTTACCAAGTAAAATTACATTATTACACAATTACACAGCAGCAAATCATAATGAGCAGAATTCATTTTGTAGTTTTTGGGGTTAGAATTTCACCATAACAAGAAGCTACATTTTGTAGTGGGGGATTTTCTTTTCTGGTCAAACACCACCGCTATACCTGGAAACTGGACTAATGCACCCCAGAGGAAAGACAAATCAAAAAGAGATCTCCTGAGTATCTCTGTAATGTGTCTGTAGATCAGACAAAAAGACAAAGGAGACTCCCGCTGATCAAAGGTGTCTTCTGAAATAAAGACTTCAGTACTCTCACATGTGTCTCCTCTTGAGTTGTCCCACACTGTGCTCAGATTTGCCAAAATAACAACACTTGTTTACTAAAAACAGGAATCGTTTCTCATCCGGAACATCTGGAGGCTTTTAAGTTTTGATGCTGTGAATTACTGTTTGTTTGTTTTTTCACTTTAATAGCTGTACATCTAACAGATATGGATTCCTGTTTTATTTAAATAAACCAGTGAATTGGCAGTGTCCTTGATCTTTGATCAAATACATAATCATCTTTCACTGGAAGCCCACATAACCAAAATGATATAAACAGAAGACTCATAAATGAGCTCTTAGTAAACTTGAAGATACAAAATAGAGGACAGGATATTCTGAAGAAACAGTTTTCATATTTTTGTTTTACTAGCAAAATCATTTCTGTTGAAGAAATAAAAGGTTTGAGAATAAAGCCGATTGGACGGCTGTTTGGGATAATCGAACTGAATGTGCTTAATTGGGCTTACAAAGCTTTAGTTCTCAGCTTCATGTCTCAACAGCTTCATGTCTCAGTTTTGTCAAATGCTATTTCTCCTAAGCAATTTTGAGGAGACACATCTGTGGCAAAGTTGATCTTTTAAAGTATTGTTTTTTTTTAAGTGACTATAAACAGAACGTTAATTTTGATGAAAGTAATTCTCTTCAGTCTCAATCATCTTTCTGTATTTCAACACCAAAACATGTCATTTAAACATGTTCTGCACTCTGGGTTTGGAAAGTCAGAGTAGCCATTGTGCTGTTTCGGCAGTTCCTGATTAAGGCTTTAAATCATACATTAATTACATTATACTTTTGAAAACAGGCCAAAATGTGCATTTTGGAGGGCTCCAAAAACCTGCATGCAGCATTGCCATTTTTAATGACATTTTGACTTAGTTCTTGTGTCTGAGAGAGCAGAGGTGGGTAGTAACCCCAAATTTACTCAATCCTAGTAAGTAAAATTGTGATTAATTAATTTATGAAATTATTCATATTAGTTCTTAATTACGTTAATGGATTTAACGTTTTCTGTTCTGCTGGTGCAGTACATGACCTAAATTGCTAACACTCACATGTCTCACTTTGGAGCTTCTGCTCTTTATTATAAAGTAAAATGATTCTAGAAGGAAAAGAACCGTGCCAGCAGTAAAAGAGCGAAGTAAAAAGGTGCTGTTGCAGTTCTACCTTTTACTTTTTAATTTAAGGTGTTTTTACTGGATATTTGAACTGGTAGATGAACAGGCAGACAGACAGACAGACAGAGAGACAAACAGATAGATAGATAGATAGATAGATAGACAAACAGATAGATAGATAGATATATAGATAGATAGATAGATAGATAGGTAGGTAGGTGGATAGGTAGGTAGAAGGATAAATGGACTGATAGATAGATAGATAGATAGATAGATAGATAGATAGATAGATAGATAGATAGATAGATAGGTAGAAGGATAGATGCACTAATAGGTAGGTAGAAGGATAGATGGACTGATAGACAGATAGATAGATAATAAGATAATAAGAATAAAATAACACAGCAGTTAAAGTGTAACATGCAGTAAGTAAGGTGCATAAACATTATGCAGATGACAGTGCGGTGCATATTGTCATATCTATAAGACATCTGAATATCCAGTATAATAAAGTCACTGTGCTCTGTAAACAGTTATTCATTAATACAACTACACTGATGTCCCGGCACAGTGATTACCAATATTAATAGCCACATTAATAGACAACTGTAATTGCAACTTTGTGTGTGTGTGTGTGTCAGATAGTAGGCTACCAGACTATACGCCTGTGCGTGCCTGTGAGTACTTGAGGTGATCATACTTCTGCTAATTCTTATTCCTTGTTTCCAGGTCCTCCCAGTGCTGGACTGATATTCACAGTGAGACCACAATGCCTCTGTCGAAGGGCAGCTCGGGAGCGTGCGACACATATAATGAAGTAACAAGCACAATTTAAATGCAGATTCACACCATTAATCTTGCTGTCCTTCACTGCCACACACACTCACTTATTCATTCTCTCCTGAATCTTCTCTCCAAATGCCAAAAACAGACTATGCAGAGATAATCTCGTTCATCTTCGAGATGTTCACTTAAACGTACAATAAAGGTGTGCTTTATGGCTCTGTTCACGCTACAGGCTTGAAGTGCAATAAACATACTGTGTAATAAACATCACACAGTACGCTCAGATTCAAATAAGATCCCACGTGAATGTTTTAAAAGATCAGATCAGAATTTACTGAGCACACATCACTGTGGTCTTCATCTTGTGACAGCAACATCTAACTAGATGATACTGTGTGCATGCATGAGTACATTCAGGGCAGAACTGTATACGCAATCATTTGATAAAGGTCACAAGACATGTAGGGTTTGGAGTTATAATGATAAATGATGTTGTTATGCATCTTAGTGAGCACACTGCAAAAACAAACAAAAAATAGTAATTGCAGAGAGACACTACACAACAGCTTGGCACACTGTCAAGGTAACCTTTTTATGCTCCGCCCACAAATGCATTTCTCTTTGTTAACAAGACAATTTGGCCATAATGATGATCTTCCAGTTTACATAAATTGACATTTTTATGATATGACATGCATGACATTTTCCCTCAATCTTTCTCTTAATTCTCTTAACTTCACGTCTAAATTACAATGTGTTTTTATAAGAGAGTCACACATGCCATATGTTGTTATTTAAATAAATTTTGGTCAGATATGTCATCATTTGACATATAAATGTTACAAAAAATATTGATTTCTTTATTAATATTTTAACTCCTTCAATATTTTGGTATTTTTTGCTTTCACTGATTTTCTGTTCTTTCATTCTGAGATCTGACATTTTTATGATTTTCAAGGTGCAAAGATTGTTCTTAAATATATTTTTAAACAGTTTGCATTCCAGTTTGCATAGTCTGTATTATCATTTTTACCTGCAGCATTACTATTAGCTTAGCACAACTCAAAAGTAGGCATCTAATAGGTCTACAAATGAGTAATGATGTCACCACAAAAAAAAATATATATTTTTTTATTTTAGTAATTTTATTCAACACTGGATTTAAACTAGTCACCAATTCTATCTCAGTTAATACATACACAAAGTAATCTCTTAACCTGCTTAAAACATATAGTAATTTTTATTTGAAATGTTTTAAAAAGATTCCAAGAAAGTTGGCCTGTAATGTTACAAAAATAATGTTCCAAGATCATTCTAAAAATATGTGACATAATAATGTGACTGAACATTTAATACACAACATATCCAGTAAAGAAAACATGTGAAGCAACTTTCATAATACTAAAAATACAATACATAAAATGCAATACAATAAAAACATTGATACAACTGATGCATAATCAAACTGATATAACACTGATAAATAATATTTAATGAATGTGTTATTAAATGTTTTACAAATGTAAGAACTGGAGCATTTATTTAAACATAGAATGGACTATTTTCTGAATATACACTTAGAATACAAAGTCTAAATGATAAACTTGCATTACATTTTTAAAATATGCCTACCAAGTGTGAAAGATCTACATTTATTTTGATAATACATTAATGAACATAAAACAAACATTAAATAAAAAAAGTTGTCAGATTGAACGTTCTAAGAACTAAAAGTTGTTTCTTGTTGGGAATATGACTTTACTTCAGTCATACTTCACAACACAAAAATATAGTAACTGATTTTCCTTCAGCTCAGTATATAGTATCATTCCAGACACTGCGGCTTTAGTTTGAAAGCAAACTAATGCACCAAAGTGGGATTTTATGAACATGGTAATGTATATTAAATAAGGTTTAAATACTAAAACATTTTAATATGACTTGTTTAGGTATCTTCTCAATACAAGTCCTAACACTTTAGCCTAGCCTACTATTCTAAACTAAAGAAGCGCGTCACATATCAAACATGTCATGTCAAACATCCCACCTGCCAACCGTTTCCAGTGTTATGTTAAAAACTTCATACCTCAACATAAATCATTGTTCTGTTTGTAGCTGGATTGATAAACTAAAGAGATGAGCTAAACAAAGCTGTGTTATGTAAGGTGTGTTTACTATATTGTTTTACTTCTAGGTTCATAAATACAAAACCTGTGACTACAAATACACCTGTATTAGTTTACATACATTAGTTTGCATTTACATTTACATTTACAGCATTTAGCAGACGCTCTTATCCAAAGTGCTTTACTGTTTACTCAAGAATAACCTCAGCTAGTCTGAATAGACTAATAATTCAAAGATACCTCTAAGTTTAGACACTGCTAAACACAAGACAATAAGGAGACCATAATACTCGACGCTTTACCCAAGTATTCTCGGAAAAGGTGGGTCTTCAGTCTGTGTTTGAAGACAGCGAGCGACTCTGCTGTTTGGAAACCCAGGGGAAGCTCGTTTCACCACTTCGGTGCCAGGACAGAAAAAGGTCTGGACGCTTGTCTTCCATGGATCTTAAGGGATGGCGGGTCAAGCCGAGCCATACTTGAAGCTAGAGGGCTCTTGGTGCGGATCGGCTTTTGACCATTGCCATCAAGTACGGAGGGGCTGGTCCTTACTGGGCTTTGTAGGCCGGGGTCAGGGTTTTGAATCTGATGCAGGCAGCAGCTACAGGAAGCCAGTGAAGAGAACGCAGCATGACTGAATTTAGAAACGTTGAAGACGATCCGTGCCGCTGCATTCTGGATAGGTTGCAGGGGCCTGATGTTGCGTAAAGGGAGACCAGCCAGAAATGCCTATTTCATATTTCTACCTATTCCAAGTTCAGTTAACAGACAAGGCAGTCAATAGAAGATCCAATGTCCAATGATATGATACGAACTGATGCTAATTCTTTCAAGAGATAATTGCAATGCAGCTAAAAATACCTTTCCCACCCTAGTGGGGTGGGTTGTTGGCCATATTGCCCACCTCTCTCATCTATCAATCAAAAGTCTTGATGAATGCAAAATCGTGCACTTAATAAGTTGTGAAGCTTCTCATGTGGATGTACCTTCCATGAATCAAACCTGTCGCATACAGTGACTACTCACTCCCCCTTTCCTCTCCACACACATGCTGTTAAGCTCCAAGTTGTCAGCAGTGATTCAGACTTTATTCTCTCACACTTGCCACCTACACACAGGCCCTTGTGTAGCTACGCTGTAGATGAGAACAGAGATACATGTGCCGTCAGCTGGCCTTTTACATCCCAGAATAGCCCAGTAACTACGGCGACCGCATCTGTGCGAGTATGTGCCGGAGTGAGTTAGTATGCCCCCCTTCCCTTCATATCTCACTCTCTCTGCGTAATTCTAAGTAATTGGTGGTCCCCCCTGAGACGACCCTTCTAGAGGAAGGCCCTCTCTCTTATTTTTCTTTGATTTTAAAGTGGCTCTGGCCTCGCAGTGTTGCCCATAATGGTCAGGCGTAATTTGATGATGAGAGGTAACCGTGGTGATGACATGACCCTCTCAACTCTATCCCATAATTACTCCCACCCCCAGCATGCAGGCACTTGCTCGCAAACAGTGTTTGATTTTTTTTTTCACCCTCTTAATTATTTTTTAATTAGCGGCCTCTACATGAGAGGGAGAAGCCACTCAACGCAGGAGTACACTCTCCAGGTAATTACACACACACACACACACACATAAATGGTTAATTCGTTAGGTAAGCTATATACGTATGGCGAAAAACAAACTGTATGACATTCTGTGGGTGTATAGCACATTACATAGGCGTTATTCTCAGCGTGTGCCACACACTTCTGCAGCTGAACAAAAATGTTCGTTCTGCCTATTAAGGAATGTAAATCCTTTACTGCAACCATTTCATTTCCTTTAAAGCCACCAAGGTTTTGTTATGAAATACATTTTTACATTGAACTTCTATAGCAGGTGGGGTAGACAAGCACAAACAAAATACTAGTACCAATTAAAAAAAATAAGGCCATGAAAAACTGAGCACAATGACCTTTCCATTTAAAAGTCTGTATGTGAAAAAATAAGCATGGAAAAGGGAAATCAAATGAAATAAATGAAATAAAATCAGAACATTAAAAATAATGTTACACATTATTATGCAGTTTAATTAGTAGCTTGGTCAAAATTTGCCTTTTTTGGCTAATATGCTAAAAAAAAATGCTAGCATATAACACCACATAGTTACATAATTTTTTAATTTTTATCTTATTAACTAAAAATATATATATATTTTTTTTTTTAAATTTAGACTTATTTCGACCCCTTATTTCGAAACATTCATTCATTTGGGCCCTCTCATACCCATCAGCCTTCAGCCAAAGACGTTCCTCTCCTCTCCTGCAGTTTATCACTGCACTAACATTTCTAAAAAATAAATATTACTATTATTTGTATGTCAAAAACAACAACTATGTTTAAGATTCTTTAACATAGAAACATATAATCTATTTCATAAAATTTTGCATGGGGCCTCTGGCTCATTGAGGCCCTAGGCAGCTGTCTTCTTTTGCCTAGTGCTAAAACCACCCCTTTTGTGGGTGGGACAAAGCAGCAAGGTTGTGTGTGTGTGTGTGTGTGTGTGTGTGTGTGTGTGTGTGTGAGTGTGTAAGAATGAAAATCTCCATGACAACAATGAGCGACTGGTCCAGGCCTATGCATAGAAACGATTGTGCGTCATTCTCTCCCAGCATTAAACCGAAGCCCCATGCGTGGAGTAACATGTAGCTTTAGCTTTTGTTCAAAATGTCTATTTAAGGCCAGGAGTCAGAGCTGAAGTCTCCCTCTCTCTCTCTTTCACACACACACACACACACACACACACACACACACACACACACAAGCACACGCCCACACAATCACTCTCACCGTCAGCCTTCTCCATACCTCTTACTCCAGGGATTTTTCCTGTTCCCCTAATTTAAGACTGGAGTCCAAGATTAGCATCTGCCCTGCATTAAAAAGGAGATGCGTTAAGTTGACTTTATTGACGTATCTGATTTCCACAGCAACCAATAACATGGGGACAAATTTCTCATTGTTCTTTAATACCCGGCTAGTTTTGGACAATCAAAAGCGATCCTGAGAAACTCATTTCATGACATTAGTTAAGAAATGCCCTCGCTAGGTTTGGTTCAGATGCTCAAGCTTTGATGAATCATCTTGTCTGTGCATTTAAAAGCATGGCATATATAACAGACCGACAATAATGTAAAACAGAGGAGGAGTCAACAAGATTACTTATTTTTCACTGCCACTAAATGCTTTATATCCTTTATACAGTCGAATGCAAACATTTGGCCAATCTTGGCTAAACTATACATTATTTACATTACTTGTATATTAAACCATCAATGAGGTCTCTACAGCTTGCATGTGCTTTGTGCTTTGGGCAGTGGTGGCTCAGCGGTCAGAGCGCCGGGCTGTCGATAACAAGGTTGTGGGTTTGATTCCTGGGCTTGGCAAGCTGCTACTGTTGGGCCCTTGCGCAAGGCCCTTTACCCTCTCTGCTCCCTGGGTGCTGGAGTTGGCTGCCTGGGTGTGTGTGTACTCACTGCCCCTAGTTCGTGTGAGTGTGTGTTCACTACCACAGATGGGTAAAAAGCGGAGGACACATTTTGCTGTGCGGTGTACACTGCACAGTGACAAATACGTGCACCTTTACCTTTTTTCTTGCAAGCTATGCCCCCTATCTTACACCCTGCGTACGGCTTGTGAATATATCTACGCCAATGGGCGTGGTGGTCTCGAAATGAGGGGTGTTCAGGTCAATTTCTAGCGTGTTGTTAGCTTGGCAACAGAAAACACAGGTGCTCCACTGACTGAAAACAACCTAGGCAGATGTCAACAGTGAGACGTTCATTGCTATCTTGGCAGTGAATTGTCAACACAAGGGCGTGCAGCCCCGCCTGTTGCGCACACATGGACACGCAGCACTGCACAAACCTATAGCATGTGACAGTTGGCAGCTATGTAAACATTTACATCAACAATAAACAGAAAATAATATCATATAATATAACATTATTCTAGAGGCTCTTAAAGGGAATGGCAAGTGACATGCTGATTGGTTTATTACTGAACGTTATGCCCAAAACACACCCATGATTAATTAAGAGACTTAGTACATGACTTTTGCACGTTTAAAGCTGTGCAGGGTGTACTTTTCCCGTCGTTAAGATTGCAAAGACACACTGACACGCCCTAAATCAAGCTAAATGGCGGCTCGCCTAAAATTGCTAAAATAGGGCCCTAAGACTTGTGACTTGCTTTATTTCTAATGTTTACTATATTAAGGAATAAAAAAAATGTTATTTGACTTTTGCCTAAATTTACTTGTCTTATCTGTGTAGTAAGTCGCATGATTTATGCCACAAATGTCAAAAACTAAGATTACTTTAAGACAACCAGAGATGTCTGTTCCAGATTGGTCCAAACCTTGGCACTGGTTTGACTAAGAGCTGTTTTCCATCCAGAATCCTGAAGTGAGTCTAGCCAGAGCAGGTTGAGCATGCAGCTTTACTAGCCATGATGATGTACCCCAGTGCAGACGCCCTACGATTAGACAGAAAATCAAGGGTTTACATGAAAAGCGAAGGTGGAAGTTGGCTATGCAAGAAATTTTGCTTTGTGAGACCGGATGCTAAATTTTGCATATTAAAAAGTGTGACACATTCGTCCTGTTTTGTGGGAGTAGCTACAAAAATGAATTTGTAAGCTAATAGTGGACTAATAGAATGCATTGCTTTATAAGCGATGAATTCTTATATACTACATTAATTATTAGTGTGTACAAACAGCTCCTTAAAGCTGAATGACTCTCCTACCGTCTCCCTGACCAGAGTATGGCTGCCTATTCTTTTTTCCCAACTCTGTTTTCTGTTGAGAGCAGCTGTTGATTTTACTGTCTTTGCGCTCGCATCCTCAAATACACAAGCCAAGCCATATGGCTGCAAAGCAAGTGAGCCAGGAGTAGAACGACTGGGGGACGGAGAAATTAACAACCATTTTTCTTTTGACTTCCCCTTCCTATTCCTGACTCCCTTTTTGGGTGCTAACTCACTCAGAGCAACTTTCAAGCAGCCAGCTGCCTCTAAGTGACTTCGAGCTTATGTGGCAGTTTTTCACAGTGTGTGTGAGATTTCTTGCTGAAGGTTGCCTGCGGGTCTTGGATGACAGTGTGTGTGTGTGTGTGTATTTATGCTTGAAGGTGGACAGCGTACAGACCAGGATTGAGTGTGTGTGGACAGGGCCATTTTTCACCTCTTCCTCTCTCTCTGTCCCCAGACTACTCCTCAAGGTCTCCGTCAAGTCTCTGATCATTTACCAAGACCGGTGAGGGCACAAAGCCGTCTGCCTTCGCGCACACAGAGAAATGAGCCTAAAATTGGCCTGGGCGAAAGCGCAAGGTAAATAATGACTTCTGTGTCGAAGAAAGAGCTCATTGTTTAATGCTGTATAAAATAGAAGATGGTCAGGCAAATATTTACAGCTCTGCTTAGTGGTTTACGGTGGTGATTAGCACCAATTGATTTTACTAGTTATTTCCATGCCATGTATGGAAGTAACTGTAACTATACTTAAATATCGGTTTGGAAAGTAATTAATTTATTCATTTTCATTGTTTCATTTTTAACTTTCGACACCTGCACTGATTTTGACCAAAAGAATCTCCAAAAATAAGAATGGCATCCAATGATTTTCTTTTAATGGTGGGTTCCTCATGGGCTCTGCTTTTATTGGCTGTATTTAGACCTGTAACAATTGACATTATATTTTGTAATTATTCCTTTAGTATAACTTCGTACCATCCAAAATCCTGAAGTCATCCTGGCCAGAACAGGTTGAACATGCAGCTGTAGTCGCAGTGTAGACGCCCTACGATTAGAAAACGTAGAAAATCAAGGGTTTTCATGAAAAACAAAGGTTGAAGCAAGCAAGAATGCATGCTTTGTGAGACTCTCAATGCACGCTCAATGTTACATATGAAAAAAAGGTGGACTCTTTTTAATCATTGGCTGGTTTATGTCACCGTGATGGCCCACAGCTGTTTGGCGTAGCATAGTCCAGCCCAGCATTGTATTTAGACCTGTAACAATTCCCTGTGTATTACTCCTTACCAGATAATGTTGCTGTCCTCTTTGGGCCCTTTCGGGGTCTAGTCAGCATGGTGTAAAGTTAACTAGCTGAACCACTCGCCCCCCAGCTGTCACACTGACACCCACAGCAGCATTTTCTGCAACCAGCTCTTCTCCAAATGGTGCTTCCTAGTTGGCTAGCGTTAGCTTTTAGCCTTTTTAGTAGCCTTGCTCTTATATACTCCCGAGTTACCGTTGTATTTACGACAAACTCGCGGGATAATGTTTTAATACAAGACAAGATAACAGAAACCAAACAAGCACAAAGTTTAGCAAAATAAAGAACACCAGACTCACATAAACAGGCCAAATCAACAAACCACCTGGCATGAACACATACAGAGGAACATTAGCTCACACACATGCACAAGACCAGACAAGGGACGACTGAAACAAAGGGGTACTTATACAGTTGCTAACAAGGGAAACAACAGGGAAAACCTGGGACTAACAAGGGGGCGTGGCTAAAGAGGAGACACAGGTGGAAGCACTAATAGACAGGCATGGCTAGGGCAGACAAGACACAGAGCAACACAAAACAAAGGCAGACATGACAACAGGGGCAGGCATGACAGTAGGTTAACATTTTAGGGTGTAAATGTTATGAGTCAAGACTGTTACATCACAAAGCTCTGTTTTATTTAGATGGGTTTTACTTTTAAAAATGTACATAATTATCTTTAATATTCTCAATATGTCACTAATCCAAAGGAAAGTGTCAGTTCTTCTTTTGTCTGAAGAGAAGCAAATCAAATCTCAATAATAGGAGAAAGAAGAAGAGCAACATTATCACTCAGCTCAACTGTACAGGGTTCTGGACACTGAAATGAGAAGAACATGGCCTATCCTGCACAAGAGAGCTGTAAAAGAATGACAAGGTCTTGTCTAATGTGAACTGTATATGAATCCAGCTGAATTCATGAGAGAAAATCAGAGGGTTGAGTTTTAAAAACAGGAGAAAATTGTCTCACATAGATCTCAATCAGGACATAGCCGTGTCTAGAAGAACTGAACGAGACTAAGTGGAGATCTTAATTAGAATTTCTCTCTCCTCTGGGGAACTCACATTATTCCACTATACCATGGTAAATACAGTTTTCCTGAGGCACTTGTATGAGTTTTTAGGACCTAATCCTTTCGTTTTCTTGTGATTTTGGACTAAAAACATTCTCCTTATGTCATTATTTCAACAACACTTGGGCTGAGGCTACTCTACTGACCCCTGACTATTAGAGTACTGTAATGGCCTGATGTGTAGATACACAGAGTGGCAATGACAAGTAACAACACACAAGCCGAGCAGTTTTCCCTTGTGTGTATGTGTGTGTGAATTGACACTGATTTACAAGGAGGTTCCTAATGACAGCGCTACATATTTCCGGCTTTGCGGAGGAGAAAGGAAATAGACTTTTGACACAGTGGTAACTATAGCAACCTTCCCCTTCTGCTTGCATTGATAAAATGCAGTTTTTAATGTTTCTGAGTGAAACATGGTCAGCGAACTCTCTGCGTGACTCCGGACGCGAGTTATGACCCAAATCTGGACTGGGAGCAGGCATTATGGAGCAGTAACCAAGGGCATGGATCAAAGGGGTCATCCATCTTCGGCTAGCCCAGAGCTCAGTATGATTTTTGGGACGCCATGCCGTTAAGCTGCCCTGCAGTTCTCTGGGTATGAAGGCAAACACATTAGCGGCAGACCTCACTTCCCATTAAATATATTATGGATTGAAGTCTTATTACCTATCTGAAACATAGATAGGCTCATAAATCTGATCATGTATGAGAGCAGCATGTCTGTAGTATATAGGCCTATTAACTGGATGAAGGAGTCCGATCTGAAAGGGGGGGGGTCCAGGCACAGGATGTAGCTTCACTCTAGCCTTTCTAGTCGCTTTTTGTCTGATGACCAGAAAGTTTAAAAAAGACACTCATTGCCTAGAAGTGAAAATATCACCATTTATGGATTGTCCTATTAACAAGCATTAGTTAGCTGCATTTAAAAAAATGTCAGCCCAAGTTTTAGTAAAAACAAGCAAACGAACAACTTTCTATATACATTATTATTTATCATCCACTCTCCCATTAGTGGAGAGGTATGCTAGTGCTCCTCAGTGAGATTGATGCACTTAGTATTACCTTAATATCAGCCTCTGGCTCTGCAGAGTTCATAAACAAGGGGAATGCTCCATATGCTGCATATTAGCACTAGTACATGGACATGCTAATATGCTTCAAAGACCCCACTAAGCATTCCCTCTGGGCTCCTGCCAAAACGCCCTCCTTTCAATACTCTTTTTTGGACTCTCTATATTTCTGAGAGCAGCTTGTAGAGGTGGTTTCTGTAAATGCCTGGGTTTCGATTCTCTGTGTTATAGGACAAGTGGTGTTATGAAGGACTGGCCAATCGATTTTCTCTCTCTGATGGTGATAACGGCCTGTAGCAGCATTCCAGGCCGATGCGCTTAATCTACAGAGAAAGAGAGAGAACGACAGA
Source organism: Salminus brasiliensis (assembly GCF_030463535.1). Lineage (NCBI taxonomy): Eukaryota > Metazoa > Chordata > Actinopteri > Characiformes > Bryconidae > Salminus > Salminus brasiliensis. The sequence goes on along the minus strand of NC_132885.1, from coordinate 28,134,797 downwards.
GTTGTTAACGGTGAAAAACAGGCATATCTTCCTGTGTGATGCCGTAAAGTAAACCATGCATGGCTCAGCATACATTAGCGTCCCTTCCTTAAGCTGATCATGCTGTCTGCTAAATCAGTGGCCTGTTTCCATAACACTGCTTTTTTAAAGCACAGCAAACAGAAGCTTTGCTAGAAAGGTAAGTTGCAAGTGACTCTTCTTGCATTAGATGGTTGAGCTGAAACACATGCTCAACTTAGCTGTAATTAGCTGTCAACAACACTGATTACTTAAAAAATCAGTGGGCCCTTACTTACACCCTGCGTAAGGCACGCCGCGATGCTCATTCCTATCTCACACCCCGCCAACAGTCTATTTTCACACCTTCCGCCTGCGTCGTTTAAAAAAGCAATGGTGCTTGCGAATATATCTACGCCGATGGGCGTGGTGGTCTCGAAATGAGGGGTGTTCAGGAAAATTTCTGGCGTGTTGCCATCTTGGCAATGGAAAACACAGGTGCTCCACTGACTGAAAACAGCCTAGGCAGACGTCAACAGTCAGACGTTCATTGCTAGCTTGGCAGTGAATTGTCGACACAGACGGGTATCCGGTGCACAAACACCCCAGCTTTACACCACTGAAATAGCAATCCGCCAAAGTCAGAGCGCACCTGCCGCTTAAAGGGAAAGGCAAGTAACACTCTGAATGGTTTATTACTACACGTTACACCCAAAACACACCTATGATTAATTAAGAGACTTAGTGCATGCATTTTGTGCATTTCAAGCCACTAAATCAAGCTTCTGTGAAATATTTGAAAAAAGGTTTAAATATATTAAGAGCCAACACTGATTAATTAGCCCAAAAAAAAAACAAAAACAAAACAAAACAAAACAAACTCAAAGTCAAAAGAAAAATGTTTTGGTCTGTTTGGCCATCATCAGTACTTCTTCACACTGCACACAGTGCACTGAACACCTACTTTTGATTTTCTTTTAATGAGGTATCATTAGTTAATTAGTTTTGACAGCCTCTTTTTCTGCCAAATTACTTCTGTGTGCTTGGAATATTTATAACCTGTTACCGCCCGTAATGTACATAGCAGCGTCCTTCTGGCTGAGAGCAGTAATACGTTTTCTGTTGTTTAATTTCACTTTTCATTTGTCACGCTTGAAATGTTTTCTATTGTTTCATTTGAACACTGATGGAACTTGGTAGATATCAAGATATCAGTGTCGTGACTGAGCAAAGGAGAGTACACCACAGAAAGCACAATAGTTCTGCTAGTGAATCAATTAAACAGTAATCACTACATTATAGTAACTAGTGTTGCCTGCCACTCTTGCCTCCAAGCTTCACAACATTTCTATAAGTAATATTCTACATATGGCCATGTTCATAGATCCAAATGCCACTGATATGTCTAACATGCCTGCCATTCGTCCTACACACCTTCCTGCTGCTGTCTGCCCTCTCTGTTAAGGGTCAGTGAGTGTTTGGGTGTGATTTTGGCCCGTTCAGGCTGGCTTTCACTGATGTTAATCAGGCATGGTGTTTCTCCGGTGAAACTGCCCCCCCCCCACACCCACCCCACCCTAAAAAACTGTCTGGCCCAGTGTATGCCTCTCTGGCACACTGTTAGTTATGAGGCACCTGCCAAATGAAAGACACACACACACATACACCCCAACACCCAGACAAATAATCACACTAGGTATCTCTGGTGGAAGACTGGAAATATCTGGTAGTAAAACAGATAGTCCCACTGTGAAATCAGCCAGCCGTCTCCACACCAGCTGATACAGTGTTTTGTGTTTCTTCACAGCTTTTTTAGAATACTTGCTTCAATAGAAGTGCAGAGAAAGGGTACACATATGTATAACACAACACTAAGCACTGCAGATGCATCTTTAATATGAAATTAGCATGTACCCAAATAAGTAGAAGATATTTCGTAAAATTATGATGCATTTGTACCTTAAAATTACAGCTTCGAAATAATGTTGATGGCTTATCACAGAGAGTTGATTTGAGAGTAGCATCTATATCTATATTGTTGCTTCACAAAAACGCATAACAATACATAAGTCATATTTGTGTAAAAACTGGAAATATTACCCAGAAATATTATCAGTCCACAGTCCAGAACTATAGTTCCGTATCTCTCAGCTCCTCAGCAAGAAGCAAGAAAGTACCAATTCTCGCACAATACTGCTTTAAGCTCTTTCTAAACTGAGCCCATAGAAACTACGTCAGCGCATTAAAAAAAATAACTTACCCCTCTTTTATAGTTTCTATTGCAGACAGAGAAGATCAAATTCAGTTCCACATGCTGAGACATTTTCCTATGAACTTGTACCAGAACCAGCTGCTATGGGGGGGTAATGAACTGAAGTTAAACAGGACGCATACACAAATTCTCAATGTCAGCAACACACAGTAAGTAAAATAGGGATACGTTTTTTGTTAACCAATAAAAAAAAATCCAATTATTGTGGTTATATTTTACAACACTTACCTTCATGTTCATGAAAAGGTCTTCCTCTGTACCAGGCAGGGGTCAAACAAGGGCATGAGAAGACCACACACACATACACAAGTCTTCTGGGTCTCTAGGGTACATGGGTTGAGTTTTAAGTCTGTGGGGTGCAAGTCAAGTTTTGAAGCTTTGGGTCAAGTTTTGAGTCTTGGGTTTTTAGCAGGGATTTTTTGTTGTTCTTTAATTAGTCTATAATTGGTGTTGTATGACACACTGTACTAAAAAACCCTACTGAAAATCTGCCAGGTTCAAAAAACAAGCCTTTCATTCTAAAAAAAATAAAATAAAAAATAACAGCCTGAAGGATAGAACTGAAAAAATAAACAGTAATCTCTAGTATAGCATGTTTTTTGCAACGTAATGGAAACTGTTCCTTCAGTTCCTGCGGTGAGAGAAATATGGCAAGATCTAAACAGTTCTGTTTTCCAAACCTTCCAAGAAATCTTGCTCATACAATAAGAATATTCTGAAAAGCCAAGTGTTCTTAGACGTCTGGCAGGTTGCATATGTGTCCCAGATTAATGGAGCGAGGAAGTTGAATAGTGCAGTCAGACGGGTAGGCTTAAGTGGAAATCATATGTGCTGTATTGACCGCTGAGAGATCACCTGCCTTCAAAAGGCCTTATTGTGTCTGCTGCTTCACCTGCGCTTGAATTGGCTTTAACGAACGTTCTCAGAAGGCACAGGCACTCTGTGCACTTTCTAATTATGGAGCTTTTAGTGTTGGAATGTAAATGAATGATGATGCGGTCGAGGCCTTATTGTACAAGGTAGGTAGGTGTGCTCGCATTTGTCTTACCTGTGCTGTTTGTGTGCTTGTTAGTGACAGTAATTGTGTTCCGCTCGGCCAATTCAGATTCCACATCTCACCAAAGCTCCCATTTAGACTGCATACCCAACATCAAGCTGTTGGTGTGTTCTGTTGTTCATCACTTACCGAAAGCACTTCAGATCCTAATTATTTCTGTGGTGTGTAGAAAGTTCTAGATGTTGGAGGACACTCCGTGCAGTTTGGCAGGAATTGAGAGCTTTATATAGATTCACATTAATCTACTGGCCTTCAATCAAAGTGCCTTTGATTAGCCCACATAACCAGAATAAGATAATTACCTTTGCTCCTTTTCTGACTAATTCTCTGTGGGTGTCACTGTGTGGGGCATGAGAAAGAGAGAGAGAGAGAGAGAGGAAGAGCAAGAGAGAGAGAGAGAGAGAGGCTCATTATGTATTACTTATTAATGTGCTGTTATTATCTAATGAAGCCATATTAGTTCTGTAACAATCATTTCAGCTCTAAAAAATTAATAATGTTTGAATGATTTTGCCCTGAATATTAGTTCTATCACAGAAAAGAGAAAAGATCTACTATCTACCTATATGTGCAAAATCGTACAACCTGCTGCTAACATGAAGTAAAGCCAAACAGCAGCTTCTGGCAGCTTACGAATCTAAGCCCATGCCTCATTGGCAATGGGCTTCAGTTGACTAATATTCATGGGCTTATGTGCTGCCTAACTGCCTTCTCCAAATCCCACTGAAGATTTTCTAATTGGGTTCAAGTCAGACGACTGTAACGGCACTCCAGAATCTTCCAGGACTTCCTCTGAAACCAAGCCTAGGTGGACTTTAAGGTATGTTTAGTATCATTGTCCTGTTGGAAGGTCCAATGATACCTGAACTGCAGCTTCCTCACAGGCATGATGTTTTCTATTAGGATTTTCTGGCACTTAACTGAAACCATCTTGCCGTCCACATGCTGCGGGTTTCCAGTGAAAAGAAGCAAAGCAGCCCCAGAGCATCACTGAGCCTCTGCCGTGCTTCAATGTTCTTTTTAGTGCATTCTTCATTCTTCCTTCTCCAGACATACCACTAATTCATAGGCCAAAATAGTTCCAGTTGTGTTTCATCGCTTCACACAACTGAATCGCAATAATTCTGTGGCTTATTGGAGCCAACTTTTCTTGCGCTTTTGGGTCTGTGGAGGTGTATGGGAATGAAGACCTTCAGCACTTAGTAGGCGCCTTACTGTGCAAAGTGAAACCAACTGCATCTCTAGAAGCATTCAGGGCCTTTGTTACCTGTTTGTATAATTTTGCCAATAATTTTCTCTCTTTCTCTCTCTGTATATATATATGATTGATGATGATATGAGTCTTGTCGCTGAATGCAATCAAATCCTTATATCAGTGCCCCAATAAACTCTTTTTTATTTCCATTGATTTAAATGAATGAGCAGGTGTCCCAATACACTTGTACACACACACACACACACACACACACACACACACCATACACGCATGCATACATATACATATGTACACACACATGCAGACACTACAGCTGTGGATGGATGATGTCCTGTGACATCAGAAATCACAATGTTTGCAGTAGCACCCGTGCTATCACAGTGAATTACAGCAGTGGAGGGGTGGGCGGGTCTGACTGATTGACAAGCATTATGCTTAGAGAGTCCTCCCTCTACCTAATAACACACATATCAAAGCGCCTTTGATCATGGCATACACACCCAGGCGTATGCAAATAGGGACGTGCACAGACACACGCACAGACAGCAGAAGGCAAGGAGAAACAGTGTCGATCATTATTAGCACGTAGGGCTGACTTATTTGTTTTCTGTGGCTGTGTCTTAAATGAACACACACTTGCCATTAAGCTCCAGTCACATTAGGTATCAAATTATATTATGCCGTTTGCTGTAGCTACTTGATCTCCATGACAACATGATAAACAGAGCCTCTATTCGATTATGGTGATGAACTGCAGGCATGATTCCACATTATGATGCATAATAATGCCATTAAAGGAATGTCTCTACTTTCTTTGAAGGACAGCAAGCACCTTGGTTTGAACCATACATGCACAAACTACACACACAACAACCACCAACAATCTATCTGTCTATCTATCTATCTATCTTTATGTATATCTATCTATCTATCTATCTATCTGTCTGTCTGTCTGTCTGTCTGTCTGTCTATCTATCTATCTATCTATCTATCTATCTGTCTGTCTGTCTGTCTGTCTGTCTATCTATCTATCTATATTTAATAATTGTGAAAACCTTGAGCCTCTAAAAATAACATTTCCCTCACAAGAGAAGGTTTTAAATAGCTGACATATAAGCTCCACTTATGTCTCCTTCCCTTCCGGTCTAATTTCCGCTACCATCCTGTTACTCTTCAGCCCCCCGAGATAGTCAGATAGAATTTAAAAGTAAAAGATAGGCACGCCATCTGTAGAAAAGATTCTTAACAATTTTTAATTGTCTTTGTGTTTTGAAAGAAATGGAATTGAATCAAACCCTGCTTCCCAATAAACCCTGATAATATTTTTCAAACGAGTAGCAAATTTACTCTAAAGCAGATCAAGCCAAGCATATCATCTAATTAAACAGACTAGAAATGTCTACCAACTAGATTTGTAAAATGACTGTTTTGTTTTGCGCAGTTTATTCCCAGTTTCTAATTTCATACATGGGGATGGGGTGGGGTGGGGATGGGGGGTTTATGAGATCATTTCAGAAAGATTTGTACGCAGCTGAGCTGGTGTGTGTGCTGTTCGCTGCTGAGTCGAGAGTGCAGTCACAGCCATATATTTCATTCAGCATGAGGACAGTAAAAATGCTGCTTGTCAAGAGGCGGACAGCTTAGCCTCTTCAGGAAATTGCCACTTGCGCAAATTTGTTGGCTAAAATATTAACTTGAGTTTTCAAGTCCTTTGCTCACCCGATGATATGTCTGAAAAAGGCCTGTTCCCATCGAATTGATAAGGAGTGTTGTTACACATTACAGACACAAGACACAATACAAAAGGTAGCAATCAATCTAAACAGAGGTGTAAAGGCAGGGAGAAGAAAACCCATTGTTTAATTCTAAGCGATAAAGAGAGACTGGGAAATTGTTGTTTTAGGACTTCTGCGAAAACTAAAATGTTCACTTTGGGGCCCTTTAAAAATGATAAAGGTGTGAATGTGTGTAAGCATTTAAGTGGAGAATCAATCTGGGTTTATAAGAATGTGGTTGAAATATTCGCGTCCAAAGTTCCATTGGTAATTTAAGATAATGTGTGGAAAGTATGGGTTTAATCTAGTTGAAGTGTGTACCCTAATTACACTTGTAATTCATACGCTATCTCTTCCTCCATTTAACAAATCACTCTTTATCCACTCCATGCATAATCACATGCCTTTCAAATGCAGACTCTGCGCTTTCCATGCTTATTATTTGCTCATACTTGTGCTGTGTAATTGTTCATTATGAAGCGTTTTGAAGAGCTGATTTACTCTTGGGGTATGGGAATGGTTTTCGTCACAGGACCAGTGAGACACTGATCCAGTCTGATAATGACACTTATAGAGATATAACATGGAGCGTTCGTTATAAAGTGGGGTTATTAATCCTGATCTGTGTGTGAAAATTGGCCGTTGACTGGTTTGTGACATCAGCAGAAAAAACTGAGTGGGCTTCTGGTACTGGAAGTTAGAAGAACACTCAGATGGCTAACTGTAGGAGTACACTTTTCCCCTCAGGCAGAGAGGAAGATAAAGAATTAGAGTGAGAGGCAAGTGTGTGTGTGTGTGTTTGCACACATGAGAGGAGAGAGAATGAGATAGTAAGAAAAGGCAACTACATGTGTGTGTGTTTTTGATTTTTGAGTGTGTGTGTGTCCCTTTTGAGTGGGCTTTTCTTTTGCTGTGAACCTCCTCATCGTTATGCAACTCACAGAGGGAGAGACTCACCCTGGACAGGACAGAAAAGTGATTGGGAAACACACACACACACACACACACACACACACACACACAGAGCAGGGCTTCAGGCCTGTCTCTTTTGTAAACTCACTGACACAAGCACACACATACACATATACAAACATGCACAAACACACACGTTTGGACTCAAAACCAGACCTAGGTCAAAAACAGAGCCTATGATGAATATTACTTTATTATTGTCATATTAAAATATTGTACCACATTATTTTGTTTGTTTGTCTTGTCCTTTTATTTTTTTCACACATTGTAAACATTAGCTGCCACATCCCTGGTCTAAACATTGATTGATTATCATTGCATTAATGCAACTGTCATCCTATTGGTCCTTTTCATTATTTTAGATACTAATACACAAATATTTAACCCAAAAGGGTTAGATAAAATAATATTGTGTCAATATAAAGATATTAAATTTTTATTGTTACAGTAAAATTATATTCTATTTATATTCAGTGAAATATTCTATTGTATTAAGTGAAATGCTTTTGATTTTGAGTCCTATTTAGCCATTTCTATGATCATTTGAAAATACATACACTGAATACAGCGCTAATATGTTTTATATGCTGTATTTGTCAAAAAATATATTCCCATGTTTTTAAATTGTCATTTTCCTGCATCATTTTAAAAATATCAGCTGATCATAATATTTCTATATATGCATAATCATCAGCTGATCATAATATGCATAATATTCAAATGTGCCTTCTCCTGTAGCATTACCATTTTAGTGATACTAAAATCTAGCAACGACAATGTACAGAACTATGTTGGCTTCACTAAACTTTTTTTGTGAGTGTGAGGTCCAGTTACCTTTTTTTTAATAAAATTTGATCAGATTTTGAACAATTTTTCTCCCTAATTTGGGCTGCCAATTACCCAACCTGTACATACTCCACCTCCCCATCGCATAAGGTGCCCCCCACACTAGTAAGTGCAGACCAATACACGACCCCTCCGTTGTGACAGATTTTTCGAACTGCAGCCGATGCAACATCGCCGGGTGCACCAGCCTGCAGACACCAGCAAAGGTATGTGAGGAGAGAGTGCTACATCCACCCACCCTGGAGAGAGCAAGGCCAATTGTGCTCTCTCTGGGCCTCGGCTGTTGATGGCTAGCAGAATGACCGGGATTCTAACCAGTGAATCCTCTGATCATAGTGACAGCGCCTTAGTCTGGTTGCTTTTAATTACAAACCAAAACAGTCTTTCATTTGAATCAGGATGTTCAGTTTTCACCCAGAGCTTCCCTATATGATTCCATTCCCAAACAGGTTTATTACATATTAAAACATGAGAGAAAAAATGTATCTAACATGGAGCAGCCTTCTAGCCTAAAGACAGGGCTAATATTCTGACTGTGCGCGTGGTCGGACATACATTACTTGGCAGCAGTTCCACTGAGTGCTGGATAAATCCCACCATTTATGTTCAAGAGCAGCCATAAGCCAGCAGTTAGTACAGATGATGGTAGAAGAACAGATGCAGCTCAACCTTGACCGATGTCAAACAAAAACCCTGCTACTCAATTTTCTTTCAGTGCTGATTTTATGTATTACACGGTTTGAACATAAGCTTCCATTCACATTTTGTCAACATTTAAGGACAAATAGACAAGTAGAGACCATCCAGAATTGCTCATGTTGAAGTGTCATTACAATAACATACAGAGATGTGAGTTTTTATTATTGTTATCTCATGCTGAATTCACAACTGGATAATACACTGCCTGGCCAAAGAAAGGTCAAACACTCTAAGATTTCCTTGGACCTCGGCCTGCCACGCATTTGCTGTGGCATCATTTCCACAAGCTTCTGCAGTGTCACAACATTTATTTCTGTCCAGAGTTGCATTCATTTTTCCCCAGGATCTTGTTTTGATGATGAGAGATTTGGACCACTGCGCAAAGTCTTGTCCTGCTCATCCCAAAGATTCTCAATGGGGTTCAGGTCTGGACTCTGTGGTGGCCAGTCCATGTGTGAAAATGATGAAGAAAAAAATCTGCTGACCTCATTCTTTGGGCACATAACGTTGCTGAACCTGGACCTGACCAACCCCAGCAACCCCCAACCCCAGCAACCCCAGATCAAAGCACGGCCCCCACAGGCTGGTACGGTAGGCACTAGGCATGATGGGTGCATCACTTCAGCCGCCTCTCTTCTTACCCTGATGCGCCCATCACTCTGGAACAGGGTAAATCTGGACTCATCAGACCACATGACTTTCTTCCATTGCTCCAGAGTCCAATCTTTTTGCTCCTAAGCAAATCAAAGCCATTGTTGCCGGTTAGCCTCACTGATGAGTGGTTTTCTTAAGGCCACACAGCTGTTTAGCCCCAATCCCTTGTTCTCTTCGCATTGCACATGTGGAAATGCTCTTACTTCCACTATTTAAACATATCCCTGAGGTCTACTGCTGTATTCCTATGATTTTATTTCACCAAATGTTTAAGTGCTCGCCGATCATAATCATTCAAGATTTTTGGTTGCCATCATTCAAAATCATTCAAATTTTTGGTTGCCACCATTTTTGGTGTTGGTGATTTTTTCAGACAGCGTCAAGTCACATTTCACCAAACCTGGAGCAAATAGATAAATAAACTGTACAAAATAACACCTAATTTGACAGAACTTTTTTTACTCAATAACTTTTATCAGGCTTTTCATCAGCTTCCCTTAGATTTCTTGTTGGACCCACCTAATTATTTGAAGAGCGCTGTCTAGAAATAAACAAGAGGCATTCCCATGAACAGGTATCGCTGACTGAAGCCATCATGGGTGCACTTGCTAAAAGAAAAATGGCTAAAAAGGCCAAAATTATGCAGGGCCGCAATTAAATGTAAGATGTTTACTCTTATTTCACACAGGCTTTCATTGAGGGATGTTTTAACTGAGTTGAGGATTCAGACATCTTGAGATATTTGGATACCCCAACCTAAACATCTCCAGAAATCTGTGGATAGACCTCAAAAGAGCAGTGCATACAAGATGGCCCAAGAAACTCACAGAACTAGAAGCCTGGAAGGATGAGTGAAAATCCCCCAAACAAGAACTGAAAGACCAGCAGGGGTGTTACTAAGTACGGGCCATGCAGGGCGCCCTGCTTTTTGGTTAGGGCCCTTTTGCTTTTTTGTTATTTTGGAATTAGATGTAAATAAATAAAAAAGTAGTCTTGCTTAAAGTTTTAGGAAATGTTTCATGTTTAACTTTATAACTTTTAGAAATCAGGTCATCTTATTCTCCCTTAGCTGTCCACTGCAACAGATGAGAGGTGCCATTGGAACAAGAGAATCAAGGTTATTCATTTTACCGTGTTAATGTTATGGCTGATCATGTATTTGGATATCACATGTTTTGTTCTTCTTACCATGATGGTATTTTGTGTTTTGTGCATGCAAATAGTAACACATTCCACCAGATGCGGTTACTAAGTACATGAAACTGAAAAAATGTCTATTGCACAAGATGTAGTTGCTAAATAAACTGTACATACCAGCAAAAGCATCCTGTGGGCTTTAAATTGTTACTTTCTTGCTCTATGTGGACTTTTCCGTGACCTCCTAATGATAAGGACAGCTGTGCCTCTCAGGAGTCTCTCTAGTCTTTTCTTTTCAATGCCAGCAGTGTTCTTCTTCCATGACAATGCAAAAATGGCCCTCCCTAACGCCTCACAAAGTTTAATGACGAACATCATCACAGACATAAAGAAGCAAGCGCAACACCCCAAACAGACTTAAATATTGTGTGAAGCTGAAGCACATTTTCTAACAGCAACAAATAACGCAGTCTTATACACAGACTCAAAACCAGATTTATACCAGGAGACAAAAAGCTCAAAAACTGAAAATCTATACCATTTTTAGTTATGATTTACATTTATGTTACATTTACGGCATTTAGAAGACGCTCTTATCCCGAGCGACTTACAAAAGTGCTTTGATATTTACCCAAGAAAATCTCAGCTAGTTTGAATAGGCTAAAAATTCAAAGATACCTCTAAGCTTAGACACTACTAAACACAAGTCAGTAAGGTGACCGCTATTCGCCCAAGTATTCTCAGAAGAGAAGGGTCTTCAGTCTGCGTTTGAAGACAGCCAACGACTCGGTGCTGTTCGGACACCCAGGGGAAGCTTGACCCAACACTTTGGTGCCAGTACAGAAAAAAGCCTGGACACTTGTCTTCCATGGATTTTGAGGGATGGCGGGTCGAGCCGAGACATACTTGAAGTTTGAAGGGCTCTTGGTGCAGATTGGCTTGTAGGCCAGGGTCAGGGTTTTGAATCTGATGTGGGCAGCAGCTACAGGAAGCCAGTGAAGAGAGAGCAGCAGTGGAGTGACATGACTGAACTTAGGAACGTTGAAGATGACCCGTGCCGCTGCATTTTGGATAAGTTGCAGGGGCCTGATGGTGTGCAGAGGGAGACCAGTCAGAAGAGAGTTGCAGTAGTCAAGTCTTGAGTGACGAGAGACTAAACGAGCACCTGGGCGACTCTCTACAGAGGAAGGGTCGAATTCTCTGGATGTTGTACAGGAGAAATCTGCAGGACCGAGTTACGTTTGCTACATGACTTGAGATCGATAACCGATCATCCATGACTACACCAAGACTTCGACCAGTGAGTTCTCAAATGAGATGGCAAGATCGTTTTTAGGTCCAGCAGTTCCCGGGTTTGAGGTGGTGAACTGCCATCCAAAAAGAGACGTCAGTGAGACTTGCCGAGATGCGGGCAGAAACCTTTGTGTCAGACGGTGGGAAAGAAAGGATGAGATGAGCGTCATCGGTGTAAAGGGTTGTAAGAGAATCTAGAGAGGACATCACTTTACCAAGAGAGCCAGTGTAGAGTGAGAAAAGAAGAGGACCAACAACCGAGCCTTGTGGCACGCCAGTGGAGAGACTACAAGGAGCGGACGTGTCCCTTTGACATGTTACCTGGTATGAGTGTCCCTGCAGGTATGATGCAAACCATCGCCATTCAGAGCCGGTAATTCCAAGACCGGCAAATATAGACAGGAGGATCTTTTGGTCCACTGTGTCAAAAGCTGCAGAGAGTTTTAGTTGCATGGTTAACAGTGTGTCAGCATTTTCACGCACACACACACACACACACACACACACACACACACACACACAAAAACATATTCTCAGTTCCTAGTTCTCAAAATATCCACCCGGACAGGGTTTTGTAATGTGTTCAAACACAGCTTGACTTTTTTTACTCAAAGTGCTCATCAAGTTCTTGCCACTCATTGTGCTCAAACTCCCTGAATGAGAGACAGTTTTGAATAGTGTATTCACTGTCAGGGGACACTGTGCTCTTAGAATTGCCTCGGTGCCTCTAGTGTTCCAGTGCCAGTTTGTTTTGATTTGTTCTTACAATGTAAAACGTGGGAGGAACGTCTCTGAAACAGCCATCCAGGTCAGCCTGGTCTCCCAGTGAAAACGTCCACATTGGTCATTTTTTAGCACCCTTTATAATGACCCACTGCTACGTACACAGGAAACGCAAACTCTAGCAGCAAAGGAAAAGTATACAAGTGACTCTAGAGTCTAAAGAATCGACTCACAAATAGAATTCCAACAAATTCAACATCACTGTAAACAAACAAAAATGACTAAAATGTGAAGTCTAATCTACACCTACACCTAACCTAAAACGACACCTTAATCTACATCTAAACCTTACCATAAACAACACCTTATTCTACATCTAAACCTAACCGTAAACAACACCTTATTCTACATCTAAACCTAACCGTAAACAACACCTTAATCTACATCTAAACCTAACCTAAAACAACACCTTAATCTACATCTAAACCTAACCTAAAACAACACCTTAATCTATACCTAAACCTAACCTTAAACAACACCTTAATCTACATCTAAACCTAACCTTAAACAACACCTTAATCTACATCTAAACCTAACCTAAAACAACACCTTAATCTATACCTAAACCTAACCTTAAAAAACACCTTAATCTGCATCTAAACCTAACCTTAAACAACACCTTAATCTACATCTAAACCTAAAACAAGACCTTAATCTACATCTAAACCTAACCTTAAACAACACCTTAATCTACATTTAAACCTAACCTTAAACAACACCTTAATCTACATTTAAATCTAACCTAAAACAACACCTTAATCTATACCTAAACCTAACCTTACAAAACAACTCAATCTACATCTAAACCTAACCTTAAACAACACCTTAATCTACATCTAAACCTAACCTAAAACAACACCTTAATCTACATTTAAACCTAACCTAAAACGACACCTTAATCTATACCTAAACCTAACCTTAAAAAACACCTTAATCTACATCTAAACCTAATCTAAAACAACACATTAATCTACATCTAAACCTAACCTTAAACAACACCTTAATCTACATCTAAACCTAACCTAAAACAACACCTTAATCTACATCTAAACCTAATCTAAAACAACACCTTAATCTGCATCTAAACCTAACCTTAAACAACACCTTAATCTACATCTAAACCTAACCTTAAACAACACCTTAATCTACACCCAAACCTAACCTTAAAAACAATTTAATCTAAACCTAAACCTAACCTTAAACAACAGCTTCATCTACACCTAAACCTAACCTTAAAAACTATTTAATCTAAACCTAAACCTAACCTAAAACAACACCTTAATCTGCATCTAAACCTAACCTTAAACAACACCTTAATCTACACCCAAACCTAACCTTAAAAACAATTTAATCTAAACCTAAACCTAACCTTAAACAACACCTTAATCTACACCTAAACCTAACCTTAAACAACACCTTAATCTACATCTAAACCTAACCTTAAACAACACCTTAATCTACATCTAAGCCTAACCTAAAACAACACCTTAATCTACACCCAAACCTAACCTTAAACAACACCTTAATCTACACCCAAACCTAACCTTAAAAACAATTTAATCTAAACCTAAACCTAACCTTAAACAACACCTTAATCTACATCTAAACCTTACCTTAAACACCTCAAACAACACCTAAACCTAACCTTCTAGAGGTTTGTGTCATTTTTGTTTGTTTACAGTGATGTTGGATTTGTTGGATTTCTATTTGTGAGTCGATTCTTTAGACTCTAGAGTCACTTGTATACTTTTCCTTTGCTGCTAGAGTTTGCGTTTCCTGTGTATGTAGCAGTGGGTCATTATAAAGGGTGCTAAAAAATGACCAATGTGGACGTTTTCACTGGGAGACCAGGCTGACCTGGATGGCTGTTTCAGAGACATTCCTCCCACGTTTTACATTGTAAGAACAAATCAAAACAAACTGGCACTGGAACACTAGAGGCACCGAGGCAATTCTAAGAGCACAGTGTCCCCTGACAGTGAATACACTATTCAAAACTGTCTCTCATTCAGGGAGTTTGAGCACAATGAGTGGCAAGAACTTGATGAGCACTTTGAGTAAAAAAAGTCAAGCTGTGTTTGAACACATTACAAAAACCTTTCTTCACTTGTGTTAGCTTAACTAATTAAAACCAAATAGCAAATAACATCTCAAACCCAGCATTTTTGAACTGTGTTAAGTGTGCTTAACTGTCCTAAATTGGAACTATTTTATGTATACTACTGCATCTGTACATAAACAAAAGTTTATTTAGCAATAGTGAATTGTCATCACAGGCATGTGCCTGATGCTCATACACCCCCGCTTGTTACGCACATACCGACACACAGCAGAGCACAAACCCATCGTTACGATAGCAAAGACACACTGACACACCCTAAAGCAAGCTGCTCGGTTGACATCTCGCCAAAAGATCACTAATATAGGGCCCTAAGTGTGTTAGACATGTACAAAAATATACATTAAATACATTTTCATTAAGACTGAATACAGTTTCCAGGCCTGGATTTTGTTTTCACAGGAAGTGGTGTGACATATTAATATGAAAATTACCATCTTCATAAAGACTGATGGCATAATTCTGCTTTAGTGCATGAGTGATCACTGCAGCATGCCACGCTCAGCAGCAGAGAGAGTGGCAACTTGCTCTTACAGCCTTCAACATTAAGGCCAGGCAGCAACAACATTATATAGATTACAAGTGAACACATAGGAGAGGGTACCCTTGGGGGAATGACTACACACTGGTGGTACTGTAAGTGGAGAGGGGGGGGGGGCATGTTCAGTCTACAAATAGGTGGTGCCAGGAGCCAATGGGAAAGTTTTACCTAAATAGGATATATTCCACACAGAAACCCACTGTATATTACTGAACCTGCACAGCTGACTCAGTTACTGGACTTGTTGAGAAACATCAATATGGGAGACATTATTAAATCCAATATCAGTTATTTTTTGTGTGTGCTGGGTTTTAAGCTTGCATTGGTCAATCATTGTCCATTTGCCAATGGTAATTGAATAAACTCAATTATTACAAGTTGATTGAACTCACCTGACTTAAAATAGTTGAGTAATCTGTGAGAAATATCCAGTTTTATTTACAACAGACTTCAGTTTAATCGGGTGGGAAAACTTTTGGGATTATAGGATACTTGCACTATGCACTATATTGGCAAAAGAATTTGCTCGCCTGCCTTCGCACACATATGAACTTGAGTGATATCCCATTCTTAATTCATAAGGTTTAATATGATGCCGGGCCACCTTTTACATCTATAACAGCTTCAACTCTTCTTGGAAGGCTTTCCACAAGGGTTAGGAGGAGTGTGTTTATGGGAATTTTTTTACCATTCTTCCAGAAGCGCATTTGTAAGGTCAGACTCTGTTGTTGGACTAGAAGGCCTGGCTCGCAGTCTCCTCCACTCTAATACAGCCTAAAGGTGTTCTATTGGGTTGAGGTCAGGACTCTGTGCAGGACAGTCAAGTTCTCCTCCACCAAACTCGCTAATCCATGTTTTTATGGACCTTGCTTTGTGCATTGGTGTGCAGTCATGCTGGAACAGGAAGGGGACGTCTCCAAACTGTTCCCGCAAAGTTGGGAGCATGAGATTGAGCAAAATCACTTGGTTTTCTGAAGCATTAAGAGTTATTTTCACTGGAACTAAGGGGCTGAACCCTACTCCTGAAAAACAACCCCACACCATTATCCCCCCTCCACCAAACTTTACACTTGGCACAATGCAGTCAGACAAGTCCCGTTCTCCTGGCAACCGCCAAACCCAGACTCATCCATCAGATTGCCAGATGGAGAAGCGTGATTTTTCACTCCAGAGAACACGTCTCCACTGCTCCAGAGTCCAGTGGAGGCTTGTTTTACACCACTGCATCCAACGCTTTGCATTGCGCTTGGTGATGTAAGGCTTGGATGCGGCTGCTCGGCCATGGAAACCCATTCCATGAAGCTCTCTACACACTGTTCCCGAGCTAATATGAAGGCCACATGAAGTTTGAAGGTCTGTAGCGTTTGACTCTGCAGAAAGTTGCCGAACTCTGCTCACAATACGCCTCAGCATCCGGTGACCCCCCTTTGTCGTTTTACTGAGTAGCTGTTGTTCCCAATCGCTTCCACTTTGTTCGAATACCACTGACAGTTGACTGTGGAATATTTCGCAGCGAGGAAATTTTACCACTGCACTTGTTGCACAGGAGGCATCCTATCACGCTACCACGCTGGAATTCACTTAGCGACCCATTCTTTCACAAATGTTTTAGAAGCAGTCTGCATGCCTAGGTGCTTGGTTTTATACACCTGTGGCATTGATGATGGATGATTTGGATGAGTGAATACTTCTGGCAAAGTAGTGTAATTGTATATGATGTTTCAAGCGTGTTTTAAGTGAATTACTGTAGCTGTTGTCCTTAATACACTTTAACTGAACAAGATTTGAACTAAACGTTTACTTCAAAGTAATGTGTTTTATAAAAATAATATACTAGATTATATTTTTTTTAAAGTGGGATCAAAGTTTAGCTCCAAGTTAATATTAATGTATTTTATTCATGTAAGAAGTTTCATCACGGCATCTCTATCCTGCCCATTCTGGGTACAAGTAGCACTCATCTGAACTCTTCCCATCACTCCCCGCGCATTCCGTACCTGTCCTATGCGTTAACTCTCGTTGCGGGCTTTAGGACCCAGCAGACTCCTGCAGCAGAACACAGACACACACATATACACAATCTCTCTCTCTCTCTCTCTCTCTCTCTCTCTCTCTCTCTCTCTCTCGCAGGAACCCCCTCCCCTCAGCCCTACTCCCCTCTCAGAGAAGCTCGCAGTGCCGGATACCTGCAGACTCTCAGACCGCCACCACTGCGCGTTCACACACACGGGGAATCGCACGCAGTCCATCATGGGTCCGCCGTGAAGGAGCCCAGCTTTCCAGCTCCCCCAAAAACAAACAAAAAAGGCTGAAGGCACGCTGGAATTACCCGTCAGCGCCCCGGTTCGCATGGACCACTTCAGCTCTGCTATTTGTGATGTGACTGAACGGCTCCAGGCTGAACTCCTGGGGAGCCACGGGGGCAGATTTGATTTCTTTTCCGGCGCCGTGATGCTCCTCAGCTCCATCACCCAATCTCACATCATCACCATCAGCACCATCATCATCATCTGAGCCATCAGGAGCTGACGGTAAGCGCGCGCTCCGTGGGGCAAAAGTTTGGAGCGTATGAGGCTCCAAGGAGGGGAAGATGCGGGGGCGGCGGTGCGTCCAGTACAACGTGGACAGTGTTTTGGGGGGGCTGGCATGTCCAGCACATATATAGTGAGACGGTGTTGTGGTCGAGGGGAGAGTGAAAGGTAGAGCTGAGCTCACGCGCTGTTTGCATGCAGCATCCGCGCAGCCCCAATGTGTCGCAGGAGCGCTCGAGATGTAATGGAGGGGGAAATTATATATATGTGTGTGTGTGTGTGTGTGTGTGAGAGAGAGACAGATGAGGGGGGCGTTGAGGGGGGGGTGGTCTTAAACAGAAATTGAGCCCCAGACCAGAAAGCAAGTTGTAGTTCAAGATAGCAAGGTGTGTGTGTGTGTGTGTGTGTGTGTGTGTGTGTGTGTGTGTGACGTTTTTACAGGTGAATCTAAAAGAGTGTGTTTGGCGTGGGTCTGGCGTTGCGCGGTGTGTGTTTGTGCGCGCGCGTACAGGAGAGATGAACCCGCTGTGATGGCACGAGCCGCACACACACGCGCGCGCGCGCACGCACACACTGCAGTTACTGGCAGAGATAGAATTAGAGACAGTTGTGTGTGTGTGTGTGTGTGTGTGTGACAGAGAAAGAGAGAGAGAGAGTGTGTGTGTGTGTGTGTGTGTGTGTGTGATTGTGCGCGCTCGCACAGATATACTAACTGCAAAGGAAACACACCAACACTGAGATGCCTGATGATGACACCCTAATGTAACCGCTCTCTGTATCGCCCCACGTCACCAACGCCGCTGTATGTATGATGTTATTATTATGACGGTAACGGTCTCCACCGTTACGAGCGTTACTCTTTCGTTATTAACGTCACCGACGTTATTCCAACTTATGGTCATGTTTGACGTTTGGAGACAGGCAATAAAGCAAGCACTGAGGAGAACATGAGAGAGAGGAGATGAGAGAGAGAGAGAGAGAAGAGAGAGAGAGAGAGAGAGAGAGAGAGAGAGAATCAGGCTTGTAATGTTGTAATGGATGATGAAGATTCCATTTGCTATAAATGAGCTCTAACTGAGCACTGCCTCCCCTCCTGACCACCAGCAGATTTCTGCCCCTCTCTCTGAACGCGTCTCGGAAGCAGCACATCATTCCTCAAGCGAATATCTGCAGATACTCCAGAGGAAGTGGATGGAAACCTGATCAGATTGGTTTTGACAGCGTAATTGACTTCCCTTACAGGAGCTGTCACTCACTCAGGTTGGGGAAGTGGAGAGGAACCCTCCGCCTCCTCTTCCTCCTCATCCCCATTTCTGGAGTCCTTCAGCGCTTTTATTAAGTTTTTTCCCACCTGACTTCTGCCAAGTCCCTCCCTTAATACACTCTCATTGGCCAATATACATCATATTCACAAACAATCTGCCAATTCTAAGGCAGGGAGAATGAGGCTAGTGGCCAGTCCCAACAGGAGGAGAGATCCTATTAGCCAACCCCAGCACAGGAGGTGGAGCTTGCCGGAATATAGGTGTGGAAAAAAAACAACGCTGGGTTGCCAGTCTCTGCCTGCGGTGAGTTTGGAGATGGGCCACTTTTCCAGTGTCAGCTTTCTAGATAGGAAGTGCACTCAAAGAAAGTGCTCTGACTAGCATAAGCCATCACCAGCGGCGGAAGATGCCCTATTAAACTGCCGAAGAGCCATGTTTGCTGGCTTGTGGGTTACTGCTTGGGGGGTTGGGGGGTGGTTGGTGGGACACAGAAAGATGTCTGCAAATTGTTGGAAAAGTGATCCAAATGTGAGTTCAGGGTGGGTTGGATGTAACAGCAAGGTAAGGAAACAAAAGCTTGAAAATCTTCTGTGGAATGAACAGATGAAATTAATGAAAGAAATAAAATGAGAGAATGAGAAATGAAAAACGAGGGGAACAAAGAATGAGAAGAAAGAAGGAAAGATGGGCTAAAACAAAGGAAACAGAATAGAAAAGAGGAAATGAAAAAGAGAAATGTCTTGGCTTGGACATACGATTTTAGAGGATTTTTAAAAAACCTTTGAAGTTTCTCACATTTCTCCTTTACAAAAACTAGTGATTTGTAGATTTGTCTTTTTTTCATATGCTGTATTTACTTTTAGGAGATTGTAAGAGTGATGATGAATAGGAATAAAAATGATATATATATCATATATATATATAAATGCATGAAAATGCTTTCAGACTGAACAGGGTAAGAAGGTGTTCTCATCAAGAACCTAAACAGAGCAGATCCCCAAATTTTTATTTCTGCAAAGTCCTTCTGAATCTTCCAGGATAGTAGAATGGTGTCTGTCAGCATTCTGAATTATAGGCCTTGTGTCGCCTGAATATTAAAATATCAGTCATAAATGTTCGTGTTCTGGTCATTACATTACCATCACAATTGATGACCTCCAGCAACTTTGTCATTCATCTGCCAGATCCACTATAATAATAGTAATAATAATAATGGACTAGGTATAATATAATAATCACCTAGAAAAACAATTTGAATCCTAACCCTTAGCCAACCCCTTCCCGCTGCCTGTAGAAGGCGGAGCGTTTTCCACATAGCACCCACATCTGAAACGTGAGAAATCCACCTGTGGTCAGTTTTGTAAAGTGACGAAGGAGCAGAGTGGACCCTTATGGGTGGGATGTTTTGGTGCCACCTTACACTTGCTATTCCGTTGAAGTGATAGCAATGCAGATAATGCAAGTACTGTAGGCCTAAACCTGTGGAAGCACACAGCGTTCACCCTGTGTTTCATGACGAGTGAAGCTTATCTGCTGAGGCTGAAATTGGTGTGGAATGGAATCTGCATTTTTCAATAGGATATAATGGAGTTTTTGAGCTGAGTTTTGATCTCCACCACCTGAATGCAGCTTTACGACTAAATTCTTATCAGTAAGGGCATAAGTTATTACTTGTTGCTCCTACAAGTTATAGAGTCTCCAGGATACTAAGTATGTCACTGTTAATAAATCACTGCATCCTCAAAGCTCAATTAGTGAGTTGTGCATTGACTTTCACAATTACAAAAAAACCCCTGCTTGCCATTTTGGCCTTATGGACCGGGAAGACATGCACAGAGACGGAATTTCTATTCTGTAGTACATTCCTTCATCTCTACAATAGTTTTTAGAGATGATTTGAGATTTGAGTTTTATTATTATTTATCATAGATATGTTGCTGTTTAACAGTGTTAAGTTGGAGTAATTAACATGAAGTGAAATCTGATGTTGGTATTTGAAACACCAGTGACAATGCTACACTCCACAAGTGATAGACTGGGCAGTTAGAAAAGCCACTGGGGCATCTGTAAGTGAGAGGAGTACAGTTACAGTGTGTGTTTGGTTTAGAGAGAGAGAAAGAGCGAGAGAGAGCGAGACTGTGGTCGTTTATTAGATTCCATGGTGAAACAGAATGATTGAGGTGAAGGTTATCCAGGTGTGAGGTTAGGGGAAATGACAGTGAATTGAACATGGGATTTCCTTACATGTGAGTTATGTAAGCTAAGTATCTACAAAGCATCTCAAGTGTACTAATCAAAGTTACCCAAAATGTATCTATCATTTATTTTTAAAGTTATAGAACCGTGGTAGCACTAGAACTGCTTGTAATTGGGGCATATATATATATATATATATATATATATATATATATATATATATTATCATAATATTTCAAGAACAATATGTCATACCGTTTATTTGTTCTGGATTCTGATCATTTGGAAGAGACGAAATGATCCAGTAGTGCCACATTTAACAACTTGAACTCAGAAAACCATACTGTGATGCATACTGTGCTGCAGTGTATCACAATAATGATGAATACCATTTCCAGACCAGGCCTGGCTCGCAATGCAACATAACCTATGAAATAAATGTGCTATTATGGTATTTTTAACCCTGTAAAGCTTCAATTTTAAAACATTGAGGACTCCCGAGAGGGGCGACTAAGCATTAGCTCATTCATCGGGGGATTGGGAGTTCAATCCTCTGCAATGTCACATTCATCCGTGGCCGGGCATCCAAGAGAACGTAATTGACTTTGCTCTCTGCCCAGCACAGGTGTCTGTTAGCCCACATTGGCACACAGTTGGCAGTTAGAGTTTTCCACCAAGGATGTTTAGCTAGCGGCAGTCTTAAAAAAAGTGGCTCACTAGAGGTCCTAGAAAATGGGAATTGGAATTAAAGATGAGAAAATGTGTTGAGTTTATTAAAATAATATTATTTTTTTTATTATTATATATTGGGATTGACAAGAATGAGGTACTTTACCATAACTGTGCTTTATATAGTTTATACTGGCTGTCCTGCTGTTTAAAAGTGGGTGTTTTTTTTTTTTAATATTACATCGGTGGAAAACTTTCAGTGCTCAACATTGTGTGTGTAAGTATGTTTGTATGCTGGTGCTTCGGTGCCACATGTATGACAGAGCTGACTTTTCGAGGCTAATGAAACACACTCTCGAGGCCAAGGGGTTTCTAAGGGACCACTTTACTGTATACCGTGTCAATAATGTGTCTATTTGTGTAAGTATGTGTGTATGTGTAATGAGGAGAATGTATGTGGGGAAAGCCCTCATTATACTGCTTGGGCTCCCACATCATTACAGTCGGGAGACAGAGAGAGAGAGCGCGAGAGGGAGAGTGAATGGGAAGGAGAAAGTAGACGGCGGAATGATTGAAACAATAAACTCATTTTTTTCACTGTCTTGTCAATGCTGAAGGTTGTTGCGAGTCTGTAGGGGGCCAGTTCTCCTGACAGTTCTCGACTGGGTAATGAGGGGTTCCTGCGGTCAGCAAAGTGAGATTAGGAATGGCCCCTGCCCAGAAGCCCATTGATCCACTCCTGAGGAGAATAGTTATTGACTGACAATCGGAGAAGAAAGCCATTGATTGGACGTCTGTTGTGAGAAATGGGAATTCTATAAGTCTTGTGTCAGGAATCAGCTGCCTTTAAGGGAAGCCCACTTCTGGAACTAGAAGTGGGGCAACCTTGGACATGTGTGTGTGTGTGTGTGTGTGTGTGAGTGTTAGTGCCTGTGTGTGGATACACCAAACTAATGGACATTAGGTGTCAACCTTTGAAAGCTTCAGGGTTTTTCTCCGGTAATTGAAAACTCACTGTAGGACTTTCTGCACTCTATATTATATGATATTCCTTCTGGTGTTTGTATTTGTTCTGCACAAGGACAATGTGTGTATGTATATACACACACACACACACACACACACATAAATATACTCAAACCCATAGTTATGAATGCACACCCACATTGACTCACACATCACTGCTTTTGGTTGTTGATGAAGCCTGACAAGTAATCTGTTTGCGAGTATTTTGGCATGGGCCTCCCTCTCACTGTCACTTTCTCTTTTACTGAGAGCTGACAGAACTGTCAGAGCTCTGACTGATTTCTCCTGAATAGTATTGAAGCTTTTTGTGTTTGTCTGCCCATGTGTGAGAGTGAAAAGGAGAAAGAGAGAAAAAAGTATGTGTGTATGTGTGTAACCAATTCGGCCTGGTGCACCCAGGAAGACTATTCAGCTTCCTCTTCGTATTCAAGCTGTGAATAGGGATTTTTGTCATTTGCTTATTTCCATCAGATTTACTTACTATGTTCACCAGCTTTTTTAGTAGACATTTTAAGTTAATCTTTTTAAACAATTTGCTGATGACACATTTAATTATGTAATAGTTTGTACCATGGAAATCTTTGTTTTATAAGTAGATTTTGTTTATATACATATATACCACTTCTATTATATGGTCTGCTAGCACCTCAATGGGATTTGACGTACAGTGACACAATTCTTGTGATTTTGCCTACACCACAGTGGATTTGAAATGAGGCAGTGGAGATGTTATTTAAGTTCAATTTGAACACTTTTTAATTAAATTATCTTTAATACATGGATGAGGCTTTACTGCAGATGCCTTTGGTTGCTGTCTGTTGGTGGGTTTGCATGTATTGAGCTGTCAAGGGGAGCGGAGGGGGGCTTAAAACATGATTTGCATTTACACCAGTGGTGTAAAAGTGAATTACACTCCACAACTGGAGTGGGAGCTGTGATGAGGCAAATGTGTTGCCCATCACCAGAGGACTGTGTGCATTTGTAATATGTACCTGAACACCCACCTCACTAATTTTAAAGTGATTGATTGTACATTGAACATTTGCATTTACATTTAAGGTATTTAGTAGATGCTCTTATCCAGAGCGACTTACAAAAGGGCTTTACTGTTTACCCCGAAAATACCCTGAGCTAGTTTATATAGACTAGGATTCAAAAGATACCTCTAAGCTTAGGTACTACTAAACACAAAACTCAGTATGGAGACCCTAATACTCGACACTACACTTTACCCAAGTACTCTTGGAAGAGGTGGGTCTTCAGTCTGTGTTTGAAGACAGCGAGCGACTCTGCCGTTCGGACACCCAGGGGCAGTTTGTTCCACCACAAAAAAAGCATGGACGCTTCTCTTCCGTGGATCTTAAAGAGTGGTGGGTCAAGCCAAGCTTTTGACCACTGCCATCAAGTACGGAGGGGCTGGTCCATTCTTGGCTTTGTAGACCAGCAGCTACAGGAAGCCAGTGAAAGGAACACAGCAGAGGAGATGCTGCATTCTGGGTTGATTGCAGGGGCCTGATGGTGCGCAAAGGAAGACCAGCCAGAAGGGAGTTGAAGTAATCAAGTCTTGAAGTAACAAGAGACTGAACAAGCACCTGGGTGGCCTCTTTAGAGTGATCATCTGATCATCCATGACTACAACAAGGCTTCGTGCTTTGTCACCAGTGAGTTCTCAAAGGAGATGGCAAGATCACTGGGAAGTCCAGCCGTTCCTTGCTGGGGTTGAGTTTAAGGTGGTGAGCTGCCATCCAAGAAGAGACGTCAGCGAGACATGCTAAGATGCGGGTAGAAACCTGTGTGTCAGACGGTGGGAAAGAAAGGATGAGTTGAGTGTCATCTGTGTAGGAGTAGTAAAAGAATCCATGGGAGGATATTACTCTACCATGAGAGCTAGTCTAGAGCGAGAAAAAAAGAGGACCAAGAACCGAGCCTTGTGGAACGCCAGTGTCCAGAGACTACAAGGAGCCAAGTTACCTGGTATGAGCGCCCCTCCAGGTACGATGCAAACCATCGCCATGCAGAGCCGGTAATTCCAAGGCTGAACCTATTGGCATCTTAGGCCTGGGCTAAAGGGGTATAAAGCCCCCGAGCATTGAGCCGTGCAGCAGTGGAACAATTACTTGAGACACATTCACTGCACTCAGGTGATCTCTGTTTCACTAATTGTGAGACCACTAGCACCAGTTGCCTGGACTTGCCTGGAATTAGACCAGTCACTGGCTATTTATGCATTTACTTATTTTACATTACATATTTTTATTAAATTAAATACAATTAAATGCTAAATTATATTGACCATTAATCCATTTTTAAAAGCAATAAAAGGGGAAAACATCCAAGGGGTGATTTGTTTTTTAAAGACATTATAGTGTATGTAATATTATAATTAATGTATTAATGTATTAATGTATTTAGTCTCTTAATAACTCTTATCTCTGAGCGAACAAATACTTACGGACCAGAAATTTAGAATCATCTGTTATTCTCGGATGCCTAAACTCTTGCACAGTGCTGCATATGAATCAATTAAAGGTAATATTAATATCCTGACATTTGTTGATTTATATTAGATGCAGTATTAACATTTACAGACTCTGATGGAGATGAAAAACATTAATATAGCTTTATTTTGGGTTTTTTTTGTGTTCATGTGCTGTCATTCTTACAAGATTTACCAGTTTTACGTACTGACCGGATTGCAGGTGTATTTGTAGCCAGACTAGATGTGGGCAATATTTTATAATATTTTATACTGTAAATATCTTCATTATGTCAAGGACACTGACCGACTACAAAAATCATAATTAGCACACACACACACGAGCTGCACATGTGTTCTTGTTTACCCTGACATTTCAATCACTGCAGTAACTAGACCCCTTATTGGTCAGCCCAAGATGCAGTGGTTCATACAGGGAAATGCCTAATTGGCTGGAGGAACTGTGATGGTTGTGCTGTGGATGAGGAGAGTGTTAAAATAGCTGCACTGTTAGAGACAGGTCGCTTCCTCACTCCGGAGTGTCTGTGTGGTAAGCAACCCCATTGTTTTGGAATCTTTGCTGGATTAGCAATTAGCCTTGAATCACAATGTCGTGCAGGCCCTTATTTAGTTGTGGTGTGTGTATGTGTGTATTCTCTGTATTCTCTGCATTGGATTTCGCTTCTGCAATCAGCTCTAATACAGACTCTTTTGTTCACCTACTCTTGGCTGTTATTGAGAAAAATGAGCCATTAGGACATTGGAACAGCAACAGATGTTTAGGGTGAGACCAGGAGGTACACTTCAAAGCATGAGCATCTGATAGGCAATCATTCCATATGTGTGTGTGTGTGTGTGTGTGCATGTGTGTGTCAGTGGGTGTTTGGCCGTGTGGTAAATAGCTGTATTGACTGAATCCAGCCGGTGTGTCTGAGGTGAATCCAGGACGTTAGCCACTCACACACACACACACACACACACACATAACAAAATATTGGTGGGATTGCATATTGTCATATCGCCCATCCCTAGTAAAGTATCATTCCACGGTTTAGAGTGAGGGCTTCATTAGAAAACAGCATGGTTAGTGAATGCTGTGTTGGCTGCAGGCAGTCATGGAGAGGTGCTCAGTGGAAGGTGAGGCACCACAACTCAGTATCCAAACTGAAGTGAAGCCAACAGAGGAGCCCAACTCCAAAGGAAGCCTCAGGCTAAGAGCCTGTTAACTCCCCTCATCACCCCCCCCACACACACACACACACACACTTGCTGCATTTCAATTTCTGTCTTACAAGACTTCATTCATGTTTATGATATTGTCTTTTATCTTCTCTCTTTGCATTGCTTGTGCTTTTTCTTCATTTCTGCCACCTGTGCACCTGTGTGTTTATGTATGTGTGGTTTTTTGCGTGTGTGTTTGGGTGGTTAGAGAGGTACGCATCACTAAATAATTAATCACCATCAGTACAGCGGCGCATTGAGGGATAGACCCAGGGGTCCCTTGTTAATCAGATCAGTGAAGCATGAAGACTGTGTAAGAGCAGCTTACATACACACACTAATGGACACACACAAACACACACACACACACACATACAGCTCATCTTCTGTTGCGAATGTGAAAATAATTCTATTTGTTGCATTTTTTAACAGTGCATGACATGCTACCAGCATTCATAAGGCTACATGACACCTACACAAACTTGACATTGATATGACATTTAACATAAACCTAGATAGACCCTATATAGATATGTGTAGATGTACCGTGACTAGAGGTCACACAGTACCTACTCAGGTGATTTCTGCATGAGTGATATGTCAGCTAGGTCTAACTTAATCAGCTATAGTGGCAGATGGTGGGCAGTGACACAATTATAGGGTGTGTGAGATATCAGAGCATTTGCAGGACCAGTATCATGGAGTTCCACGTACTAGGACTTTACAATATCGGGGGGGATGACAGGGGTAATCTACGATGTATATATTGCAAAATTAAAAAACCCAGGAATTTTCACCCCATTTCACCAGACGTCCCCAGAAGTCAATGATCCAACATATCATGATTTTAATAATGAAATCTGTGTTTCCTAGACTGCAGTATAACACATTTTACTGGCCAGATCAGAGTCTGAGCTTCTGCTAAAGACAAGAAAATCAAGCAGCAAAAGCAGTCATTTAATTTACCTTACATGACATTGCATGTCCTGCGCTGTAAATATTGCGATATCTTACACCCGCCAACAGTCTATCTACGGCGATGGGCGTGGTGGTCTCAAAATGAGGGGTGTTCATGTAAATATCTGGCGTATTGCTAACTTGGCAATGGAAAACACAGATGCTCCACTGACTAGGCAGACGTCAACAGTCAGATATCCATTGCAGTGATCCATCTTGGCAGTGAATTGTCCACACTGGCGTGTGCCCGACGCAAGTACACCTCCGCTTTACACCACTGACCTCTTAAAGGGAATAGTAAGTGACACGCTGATTGGTGTATTACTGTACGTTATGCCCAGAACACACCCATGATTAATTAAGAGAATTAGTGCATGACTTTTGCTTGTTTCAAGCCACGCAAGGCGTACTTTTCTCAATCGCTACGATAGCATGATAGAATGAACAGGGCAGTACAGGGCAGCCAGTCCCATTAGAAGTCATTTACAAGCAGTTACATAAACAGCCTGCTTAATTGTAAGAGATATTAGGACTGCTGTAGCTCCTTTCAAACTACAGTTACTTCCTTTTATTCAAAATGTGCATTGCATAAGAATAGGTGAACCTCAGATCCAGTCTCCGGATAAGTTTTTCACTGCAAGTTCTTGTGTTTCCTTATGATGGGTTTGCTAATTAGCTAAAGATTTCATTCCTTCATTACAGGTAGACTGTCCTCAAGCACCAAGCACTGTTACTGAGAACCAGTGGTAGAAAATACAGTGATTCTATCACTTTCTGTGATTTAGATAACCTTGCGCACACACACACACACACACACTGTTAGCCTGTAGCAGTGTTGATATGTGGCAGATTGGAGTATGCCTTTGGCTGGCTTGAGGAAGCTGCAATTGGCACACTAAATAATGTAGGCCAGCAAAAGCCTCTCTCTCTCTCACCCGCATACTCTTTCTCTCTCTCACTCTCTCGATCTCCCTCCTTCTGCCATCCCCTGTGGAGTGTCATATAGATTGCACTCAATGTGGACACTGTCTGCTACTTCATGGTCTCTGCCTTAAGAGTCTGATTGTCCTTGACTATGCATGTGTGTGTGTGTGTGTGTGTGTGTGTCTGAGAGACAGTTCATAATGCAGTGGTGTTCCTCTAGAGGCACTGTTCTATTTACTGCATGGTAAATGTGTTCACTGTCAGGCTCGGGGCTGAGGAGAGTTTAAATTGGATTAAAACATAAAATCACCACATCAATCATCCACAGCTGTGCCTGCCAACATATGTGTACATGTGTGTGTGTGTGTGTGTGTGTGTGTGCATGTGTTTATATAAAGATTTTTTTTATGTATTGTGTCTTTTTTGGCCTGGGATTTTGGCAGTGGCTCCTTTGTTTAGGTTTGGGGAAGCTGTAGTAGTCTACTTATTGGCTAGTTTCAGAGCTCTGCTCTTCTCTGGCCTCATTGATCAGTTGATATTTATTTTATTAAAAAAGGGTGGCATTAATATGCTGTGGTCCTGACTATATTTTGCAGCACCCAGTTTTTATTTTGGGTTGTTTTTTTTTGCATATTTGGTATGCAGGATTTCCAGTATATCGTCTGAAATAGTAATATTATTACTATAATACATAAAATTGTATATAACCAAAAGTGCTGAATGATGCAGCAAATGTATAAATGTAATAATAATAACAACAGTATGTTAATACTAAACTTTAAGAGCTTAAATCCTGGAATCGTGGATTTTTTTTTACCTTTTTCTTAAATGAATGTATCCAATGAATTTTGTACAATGTAAAAGGTATAAAATGCACTGTTAACTCCCCATTCTTAGGCAGTCCACATATAGTAATTAAAATGCAAAACTAGATTATTTGCATGTGTCATGGTTGTCATGTCACAAGACATGTCCTTTGCATATAGGTTTCTTCTTTCAGCTTTTAGGGAGTGTTTCCTTGCCACTATCGCATTTGGTTTGCTCACCTGGTTTGCTCATTTTATGTGTTGTTGATCTTTTGTCTTATTACTGGATTTCTGTAAATCTACTGTGTGCCAACATTAGTTGCAAAACACTTTGGTTTCATATGTCCAATTAATGCCACAGCAAAAACTTAGAGCATTCAGTAGAATGATATTTTTTATATCTATTACATGTATGTTTATTCCTTCTAACCTAATGCCAAACCCTCACCCTGGTCCTAAATCTAGCCCTGGTCTAATCCTTGATCTTAATACTGTTAGAAGAACATCTGCAGATAGTCTATAGGGAACTAAAATGTACTGTCCAAAATTGTCATGTAAAATGAATGATTATTAATGCTTAATTTTGGTATAAAATCACACAGTGATAAGTGGACAATAATAAAGTACTAGAAAAATTAAAAAATAAAATATATTTATATTATATATTTATATGCTGTAATGTCTTTTACATCTTCTACTACTCTTAGGTATTTTGTGGATGAGTGGTGATAAGGCCCCTAAAAAGGGCTGCTATCAAATACAATCAAAATGATTTAATCCCCCAATGCAAATGAGGTTTATTAAGAATAATTACAAACGCTCAGATGTTTGCTTTAATTTAGGGATGCACCAATGCACCCCCAACCTTTTCTGTTCCAATATGAAACTGATACATAAACCTTTTAATATCGGCTGATATCTGATCCAGTACCATTGCTGAATTAAAAAGCCATATATATCACTATATGGGAGAGACCTAAGGCATCAGGACTTGACTTAAACATTACTTTACTAACTTTGTAAAACAACATATAACAAATGAACACTGATATAAATTAACTGCACTGTTATTTATATGTCACTAAATGAAATAACTGTGTTGGACCTTGGCAAAACAGTGTTCGGCCATGTCTGTCTGCATGTATTCCCATATGCGTGAGAAAAGTACACCAAGAAAAGTCGCATTGGTGATGCTCTGGAACTTTGCAGGTTGTGGAGGGGGCAAGATGAATATAATCAGGAGGAGAAATGTCATGCCTTCTGTGAGGAAGTTGAAGCTTGGGATTATTGGACCTTCCAACAAGACATTTATTTATCCCAAGCGTACCTCCGGTCCACAAAGGCTTGGTTTCAAAAGAAGTTCTGGAAGATTCTGTAGTTGTCACCATAGAAAATCCTTGGTGTGATTTCAAGAAGGTGGTTGCAGCACACAAATCCAAAAATATTGAACTGGAGACCACTTCCCATGAAGAATGAGCAGATTCCTCAGAAATGCTGGCTATGCATCTCGTTGGCAGCAGGTCATAACAGTAAAAGGCTGCTCTACTAAGTACTAAAGACGCTTGTCATGAAGGGGTAGAATCATTCTGAGACTGCAGGGGCCGTTAAAAGTGGCGTTCTGTGTTGAATGAGCTACTTGAATTGTTCTTGTTTGATGGGTTTATTGCAAGCAGCTGAACGTTTGTAATTACTCTTAATAAACCAATAATTTGCAGTGAGGGTTGAATCATTTCAGTTGTATACAGAGGAAGAGGGAGAGAGAAAGAGAGAGATAGAGTGGGAGAGAGCAGTATATTAATTCTGTAAGTATTCAGTGCTTATTAAGATTCATAAACATCTGCTCTTTAAAATGTTTCCTGCATGTTTGCCGAACAATCTTGTCAGTGTTTTTTCTTTCTGTGACTGAGCAGTGCACTGACCCTAAACCCTTGCATTCGGTGCCGATTCACTGAGGAATTGTGGAACCAAGTTGCATTTGCATTTAGCTGTTTGCCTTATTTTAGAACTAGGGCAAAATATGTGACAAAGAAGTAGCTATATTTCCTCAATATTCTTTGAAAGTGATGACAAGCCTCACCTGAAAGCCTCAGAAATGTTTGCTAGCTTTACGATTCGTACACCCTGCAAGGCGTTATCTTATGCTCATTGCTATCTTACACCTCAGACTGCACTTGGCTCTGATTGGTTTATTGCACATTACGCCCAAAACACACCCAAGATTAATTACGAGACTCAGTACATGACTTTTGTGTGTTTCGAGATGCGCAACTTACTTTCATCATTCGCATATTTTTCCTGTCGCTCCTGTCGCAACACCCAGGGAGCAGAGAGGGTGAAGGGCCTTGCTCAAGGGCCCAACAGAGGCAGCTTGCTGAGCCTGTTTATCAAACCCACAACCCTGTCATCAATAGCCCGGAGCTCCAACCGCTGAGCCTTCTGTTGAATACGTATTTTTAATGTAGCCTATATCTAACATTCTTCTGAACAGTTCACGCTCCTAAACTGATGTGCCTTTGCAATGCTTCACATGAGCTATGAAGGGTCATGTGACCCTTTTTTTCCATCTCCACAGCCTGCATTTATGATGAATGTGTGACAAACATGCTAAAAAAGAAAAATGAAGAAATACATTTTCACAGCACTGTTCATGCTTCTGTACTGTTAAACACAATGGCGCTGCTACAGAAGTCTTGATTTTTCTGTTATCTTATACTGTATTTTTCTTGTGATCTCCAGATGAACAAGTTGATTTGTCAGGATAACAACCATGACAGGAAAGTTATTGGATAGTATTGGTTGCATGATGGATTTGGTGTGCTCTAGTATCCTGCATTTGTTCATTTCCACTTTGGTATGGTGCTTTTGTTGAAGTGCACCCACTGCTACATGTCTGGAGACTGGCAACCTGAGTGTGTAAAAACTTGACAGCAGAATTCAAAAGAGCAAAACAAATAAACTAGACATGCAGGAACTGAGAGGCTAAAAACTAACCCATCACTAAAATTCTTCAGGTGGAATTTCAGCATGAAGCACAGATCTGTGTCAAGCAGGAACAGAGCATCTGTCAAAACAGCAGAACTAAGTAACTTCAATAGGTTGTTGTGATTGACAAACCGGTTTATTTATTTTCTATAATTTGTTTTTGTTAATTTAGCTGGTTTTAATTATAAAGATCACAAAGGTCATAACTCTTAAGTGTTTTTACTTTTCCAATAAGTCTATTATTAATTAATAAATATGTCACATATTTATCTGAATATAATGCAGCTTTTTCTGAAAATTTGCCATTCCTGGTACCATTGTAAACAACACATGTTATTATGTGCATTAACTATTAACTATTATATATATGTATATATATGTATATATATATATATATATATATATATATATATATATATATATATATACATATACATATATATATACGTGTGTGTGTGTGTGTGTGTGTGTGTGCATGTGCGTGTGTGCGTATACTTATCTATTTATTCTATTTCATGTATATTTTTCTGTCTGTCAGTGCTGTCTGTCTGGAGTTACAGAAAGATAGTACACGTTGTAGCTCATATTACGGAGAGTTAAATCAGGCAGTTGCTTAAATGCAGAATTATTGGGTAGTATGGATGTCGTAGGATGTTTATTTCAGATTACAACAAGTGTGTGCGTGTGTAACCTATAGAAAATGTATCTAGGTGTGCATGTGGCTGCATGTGTATGTCAGCTGAATGTGTATGTCAGCCTGGAAATCTTAAATGATACTGTGAAGGGGGCATTGGAGTATAATATAATTCATATAATAGTTAATATAGTCTTTATTGGTCTACTGAAATATACCTAGTTCAGTCCCCTAACTAGAAGAAATCTAGAAGAATTGGGACATGTCCACTGCATATATGCACATGCACACACATGGCCAGCTGTGACGTCTTTCATTTTTGCACTCAGGATTACTTAATTTCTCTTCATTTCTCTTGCCGCACTGTATGGCGCTGCCTCCGTGTTTATATTTCATGC
This sequence comes from Salminus brasiliensis, assembly GCF_030463535.1. Classification (NCBI taxonomy): domain Eukaryota; kingdom Metazoa; phylum Chordata; class Actinopteri; order Characiformes; family Bryconidae; genus Salminus; species Salminus brasiliensis. The sequence goes on along the minus strand of NC_132885.1, from coordinate 28,101,351 downwards.
ACATTTTCCTTCTCTCTGTTTCTCTTGGCATGATTGTTTGATGGCTAGTCCATTCTGCACTCCTGCGTAGCTGCATTTGGCCACTGTGAAATGAAAGTGCATTGTACTGTATATATCGCAGGTCTGTATTTGGTTTGATTGACTTGGATTTAAATATGCTGGGTTTATTCCATCTGGTGCAAAACGTTCAGCAGCATCTCTGACCTGGAAATGAACTTGTGCATTTAGCAATCTGTCTTCTGAACATAGGCGGCCTTTCATATACTCTATGGTAATATGGCCGAGTTTCATGCTAAACTAAAAAGAGGAAAATGCTCCCTCCCTGAGAACAATAGGCATTTACTGTAAAGTTTATCTTTACATGTTTGATATACAGGATGATGATGATGAGGATGATGCAGCATCGCAGTAAAATAAACTTAGCAGTCAATTATTTTAAGGCAGATAAAAAACATAATTCTTTGAATTTAAAGTTTTACATCTAAAACTTTCCATATTTAAGTAGTTTTAAAATTAGAATTCAAGTGATATTTATGTAAAGTTGTAAATTATTACCTCTTACACAATTAACATACATTAAGGTTCCAATAATAGTTAATATTGTTATGTATCATTGCATCATCATAAACAGTTGCATACTTTTATAATATATAATACATAATACATTTCTCAGATTTGTTCTAAAAAACACTATCCAATTAACTGACCAATGTAAAATAGGTTGAATCTAGTGAATCGTTCTCTATTGCCTGAAACACTATATACACAATTTTACAGTTATCAATTGCTTTCAATGATAGGAGCAAAACATAAAATTTTCTCTGCTAAATAATGCTTAAAGTTATGGCATTTTTGCTTCAGCTTTTACAAAGAAACATTACAGCCCTACAAATGCATTGTATACCTGTATAAGAAAAAAAAACTAGAGAGTTAAAGAACAGTAAATTAATGAGACAGTCATCTCCAGTCTTTATCACCTTGTCCTGGATAAGCAATGTTTTAGTTTAGCATGACAAAGAAAACGGAACTCGTTGGAACTTTGCACGACATCTTTCCATATCTAAGTAGTATCAAACTTTGTCAGAATTCAAGTGATATTTATGTAAAGTTGTAAATTCACTTGGACATTCTATATTCTGATTTACAATGTAAACATTCAAATGATCTCATACAGTTATGCTAATAAAAGTTGTGTTGATAAAAAATATTTTAAAAAGTGTTTAAAAAATGAAAGATTAAAGAATTAAGATTTAAAAATACTGTTATTGCTTACACAGCTTTTTTTTAGGATGGTCCTAGGAATTGCTGGAATTTTGTGGAATTCACTGTTCCCTCTTTCCCTGTGCAATGTTGTCAATGCAACTGCGACACAAACCCTAAACATGATTGATCGGGTACCATGATTAGCAGTTGGCACAATGTCCTTACTATGAAATGCAGATGCCTTTTTCCTCCAGATGTACCTTTGCTGATCGAGGCCAGTACTTGCATCCACTTGTATCCTCTGGCTTCTGTAGATATCTGTAGCACACTTTGCTTTCAGTTTTGTGACAAGGTTGCAGGTAAGGATTCCCTTTTATGACTATTTCATAAAGATTGTGTTTGTGCAAGCAATGAGGCACATTGGAAAGGTGCACGGCCTTCTGGAGTCAGCTAGACTTTCATGCAGGTTCTTGGCAGTCGTATGGGAGTTTTAATTTTCCTATCTTGCCAGCATGCGAGCAGTAACCTCGAGAGTTTTCTTGGTCTTCCAGATCTTATCTTGACCTTCCTAATTCCCCCGAACAGCCATGTCTTAACAGTCTGCACTGTAGAAACTACAAGCTACAATCTTCTTATAGCCTTCCCTTGCTTCTTGGACATTGATTACTTTCATTTCCAGATATTTAGACAGTTGCTTAGAGGAGCTTGTGAAAACGGAGCCTTTGCAACTCCAGTATTGATTAAATTATTTTTTTGTTGACACAGTAACTGTGCTTTAGGATTTGCTGAAAATATTATTAATATTTTTATTAGGCACAGTGGCTGTGTTTACTATTTCTCAAGGCTCCTAGCTGAAATTTGGAAGGAGTTGAATACTGCCTGATCTTTTATGGAAGCAGTACCCTGCCGTTATTTCCATGTGTGCTTGCCTACCTCAAATTCTGTGATGGGGTTGACCTTTGCTCTAAATAATAGAGTTCTGCAGATTGGACTTTCAGATCTTCCAGATCTTGGCTGTCTTCTGAGCACATGTTGAGAGACTAAGTTCTATGCATTCAGTTCATATTCCTCACCTGCCTATAGACTGCATGCACCCTTGGCTTAGCTTGCCTTCTGGAGAAATGTGGTACATTGGAAAAAACCATGAGTTCTCATATCCGAGAAGGCATGCAGGCATGACGTTGTGGTATTATGGGACTTACAGGATCACTTCAGGGCAAGTCAGTGTTTAACTTCATTGGTAATCTGAAGGTTGTGTTCCTAAGACATTATAAAACACCTATATTTAGTCTTTTTTAAGCTTTCTGGACAAATATTGATTAATATTTATCAAATATTTTACAACTTACAAAATTAACATTCATTAAGGTTCCAATAATAGTTTATATTGTTATGTATCATGGCATCATCATAAACTGGTGCATACTTTTATAATATAACTATATAACTGACCAATGTAAAATAGGTTGAATCTAGTGAATCTTTCTCTATTACCTGAAACACTATATACACAATTTTACAGTTGTTGATTGCGTTCAATGATGAGAGCAAAACATACAGTTTTCTCTGCTTAATAATGCTTAAAGTTATGGTTAAGACCATTTTTCTGTAACTCATATAAACTGAAATGTGTTGCCTTTTGCTTCAGCTTTTACAAAGAAACATTACAGCCCTACAAATGCATTATATACATTTAGAAATGTTGAGAAGAAAAAAATTGAGTTAAAGAACAGTAAATTGATGAAACAATCATCTCCAGTCTTTGTCACCTTGTCCTGGATAAGCAATGGTTTAGATTAGCATGACAAAGAAAACAGAACTTGATGGAACTTACTTTGCAGAACATCTCTGTGTATTCATTGTGAAATATTGTATCTGTTGGCAGCAAAGTCAAGAATTCGTTTTTTACATTTGGTAGAAAGTATCTTAGTTCAGATCCTAGGTGCCTGCAATTTGTAGGAATCAAATTTGATATGGTTATGATTGTGCATGCTGTATTAGTTGTTTTAATTAAATTAACTGTATTAATTTAAATTTCATTGTTTCAGCAAACTTTGCTTAGGTTTGTAGCTACAAATAAAGCAGAACTAGATTTTCTAGGTAGAAATGTTGTGATAACATTACAGATATGTTAGTAAAGTCATTCGGAGTGGTAAAATGGTTAAAATGTCTTTATGATGGTGGTGATATGTACCAGAGTCATAATCTCTGCACACATATTGATATATTTGTTTTAGTTATCCAAAATGCTGAGTGTTCTTAACATTATATGTAATGTTGATAATGTTAACATTTAACATTTTTCAAAGCACATTGAAAGCATATTCATTCTTTGAGGGTGCTTTTAGAGGCACTAATCACTTTGGAGATATGGTTTCTATTACCAGCATTGTGAACAAAGCTTACACTTATTTTGCATATATTCTGCAGTGGAAGTGCAGTTCACTTATAAAAGTAAGGGCTTTTAAATGGGTCTACTTGATATGGAAGGAAATATTTTCAATATTTTAGTACTTTTATGTGTAAATTATACAGTATCACAATTTAAACAATATTATATATTTACAAGTATCTACATTTGTGATAGGGTCTAAGCATCCATGTATGAAAGTGTATGGGATGTACTTGTGTCGTGTGAGCAGATTAGGATGGTTAATGAGGTTTGATAAATGAGAAAAAATCTTCTCAGCTTCTGATGTGCAAATGATGCATCCTTACATCCTTACTACTAACAATTCTAATAGACTAGTGTTTGTGCAAATCCTCTGTGTTTTTGCAGTAGTGAACCCAGAGAGAACTAAGACTGTAATAAGCTATTACAAATATGTGAATATGCTTTTGGGTACACCTTCCCATTTTAAAGGAATCTTTTTTTTTTAATTTTTGGCTAAAATATTGTCATGAAAAAAAAATTATTCTTCAAAGCACATTTATAGCATATTCATTTTTTAAGAGAGCTTTTAGACGCACTTATCACTTTGGAGGTATGGTTTTTATTACTGTACATATATTCTGCAGTGGAAGTGGAATTCACTTCTAAAAATAAAGTCTTTTACATGGATCTTCTTGGTTTGGAATGAAAATGTTAAAAATTGTATTTATAGTTGGTTGCATGCTTTTTAAAACTCCTAAAACCACACCCTTTCAAAATACATGTGATTTTCATCATTTAAACACCTATCAAAAGTTCAAATGCCAAATGCCCTGTGTTCATTTACTGCGTTCATTTACTGTTTATCGCAGCAACACATTTGCTCATTCATAGATAAGGATTACTGACCTGTTGTAGTCTTTGTGGAATATATGGCTTTATATTAATTTATATAAATTTAATATTTTATATGTAAAATATATATAAATTATATATTTAAGATAATTTTATATAAATGATGGTCATGCTCGTGGATCAAATGGCTAAGTCTGCATGACAGAGCGGTTGCGCATTCGATTGTGTTATCAATATATGTCGGTTACATTATTCTCCAAAAATATGATCAAATGCAAACAATTTAATAAAACTGCAGCTAGTGCAATGTAAAGCAACAAAAATCACATTACAGAGTTCATTCAGAACCCTTGTTAATGACATAAACAATACATTTTCCTCACTAATAGCAGAGGAAAGATGGAAAATTGCATTCATGGACCTTTAAATTGCATTTCTGGTGAGCTGAAACAGACATAGACATAGAAATACCTAAAGTAGTTGTGATGATGGATCACAGCTGCATATGTTTAGCTGTAAAGATAATTCAGCTGTTACTGTTATGAGTTGTATGTGCTTTTATTGTTACTCTCTGATTGCTGTTGTGGATCTCAAGACGAACAACTGCCGTAGAAGCAGCAGCTAAATACTAATAAAGACCAAAAAAGAACCAATTATAGAGCAAACAACATGGTCCAGTAAGTCTCCCTTACACCCCAGTGCCTTGTAGCATTGTCAGGACCTTCAGTGTGCTCTGAAGCAACTCCGTGCTCAATTCTCCATGAACGCTAAAACGACCAGTTAATGACAGAGGAATATGCCATCCTTTCTTTTCAGTGACCTGGTTAGCTCCGTTCCCAAGAACTCAGCATGACGCAGCAGAGTTTCTAAACCCCACGCTTTCACCGCACACACGTCTAAGAGATTTGTGTGCAAAACGAGTTGGCTGCGGCACGTCCTTGTCTGAGCCCTCCTGTATTCCACAGCTAAAAGCTCACTTCCTGTTTCTCATAAAGCCCTTCAGGAAAGCAGATTTGTCTTTGAGTGTTATGCAGCATATTGGTGGAAACGTGCTGTCTGACTGATACACAACTCTCTCTTTCTCTCTCTCTCTCTCTCTGCAGCTCAGGTTGGAGGAGGTGAAGATGACAGCTCTTATTCCTGTGCTGCTTCTGCTTACTGGTCTCTCTGTGTCATTCACTCTAAAGGTGGTGTCTAAGAGAGGTTCAGGTAGGCTCTGTTTTCTGCCGTCTACCTACTGCTGCCAGTCACGATTTTTTGCGCCCCCAGAATAATAAACTAACAGTAGATTTAATTTACGATGATCAAAGCTATGGCATTAGAAAGGCTTTACTTGGCATAATTAATGTATTAAATGCTAATTTAATGGTGCCCGTGTGTGTGTGTGTATTTTGTTCTGTGTGAAGACCAAATATATTATACGAGTTATATAACAAGGATTTTTGGTAGTTCAGTTACGTCTTGACTGCGTGAGAATTATACAGTATCACGAATGAAACAATATTATACAAATATAAAATTGTACAAGTAAGTATATGCAAACATCCATGGATTAAAGTGCATGGGATGTATTTGTGTCCTGTGAGCTGATTAAGGTGCTTAATGAGGTTTGATGAAGGATGTGACAACTCACTAGTTCTAAGAGACTGGTGCGTTTTTGCAGTAGTAAACCCAAAGAGGTCTTAGACAGCTGTACACAGAAACAGAGTATACCTACCTTATCAGTGCAGGTTCTTGGTGTACTGTTACTGACTGTAGTCTGTTGTGGTGTCCCTTTACATTTATGGACAGAATAGAGTCCATTGAATAGCACCGCAAGCTATAGTAAACCTGCAGCATGCTAACTGTATATGCACTTTGTAGGTAGATGCACCTAATAAACCGTCAATTTAGTGTAAACTCTGAGTCACCTGAACAAAGTTCAGCAAACGAACAAAGTGTCCTCTGTACATGGAGGGCACTCGCAGATCGAGGTTTTGATGTAAAATGCTTTTTTTTCCATGTGAAGGAGCAAACCGTGCTTCTCATCTCTCAGCATCTTCCTGCACCTCATTATCTGGAGTACATGGTGGCCTTGGCACTCATTTCATGCTCCTTTTCCTTCTCATCCACTCACCAAAATACACACACACACACACACACATGCTGGCAGCGGAGTAACACCTCTAACAGATGGCTGGTTCTGCTCTCCTCCAGACCTATGCTCTGTTGCAAAGTTGTCTGTGTGTGTGCCTGTGTGCATTGTTCGTTTTCATACACTTTCAAGACTTTGAAGGAAAATCTAAGAAAAGCAGGGCCAACTTCCAAAGCCAAGACAAACAACATGGGCTGAAGCTATTTTTGTACAAACAACCAAGTGTCTCATTTTCTAAAACTGAAAGGGCAAACTCAGTGTCTTTTTCTGTTCCGGAAACTCAGCGAACACTCCCCCATATATCTATAGCCCTGTATGCATAACACAGTGAGTTACCGCAGACAGTTAAAAAAATTTGACTGCTTACTTTTGTGTACTTATAAAAAATGGTTGCATAAAACACACATATAAAATACTTATGCTTATAAAAAAGCATGTTGAATTTTTTATCCATGGTAATTAACTATTGGCTGCAGATGCAGCAAGTCAAGACAATGAGGAGAAATGCTGAAGTATATATGGTTAGCTAAGATTAATATTTCTATTTCTAATTGAATATAAGAACTTTAATATAAGTAGTGTTTACTCAGCTATAGTTCAGATACTCCATATATAAACAAGTCTGTGTGTGTGTGTGTGTGTGTGTGTGTGTGTGTGTGTTTCTGTGCACTTTTGTGCTTCAAATAGACACACTCCCTCACACACAAACTCTCAGAACATCAAGGATTCCCTCGACAGGTCTTCAAAGACTTTATTGTGCAGATTGGTCAGGGTCATGCTCTGATTGGTGCTTTTTGTGATAAGTGGATAGAAAGTCACGCTCTGATTGGCTCTTTCATGGCAGGTTGTGTGGAAGTGGATGTGGAGTGCATGGCAACCTCTATTTAGAGATTTAAGCGATGGAAGGATGCTCAGGCACTTCTCAAAGAAGTTGAATTGCTTATGGGAAAAAGGAGACACATGCCCCTCACAGCACACTTTCTTACTCCCCTCACACGCAAGTCTCCTTTTATTCTTTCAGACAAAGTCTATCCTTGTTGCCAGTTGGGTTGTTATTTTTCAGAAACTTTACTCTGAGTAACTTTGCAGAGAGAGTAAGTAAACCATCTAGATCACACAAAACAACTAGATATACTTATGGCTGTGCACTGCAATAAAATCAAGTGGGTGGAATGAGTATCGAACACGTCACTGATGAGATGTCCATAAATAAAGTTATGTGTAATAATAAGAAATGACACAGGGAGGAAGTATTCAGGTCCCATAATTGGCCGGGCCATTCTACAGCTTTATTTTCTTTCTCCGAAACCAGTTGGGAGTTCCCTTTGCTGTGTGTTTGGGACCATGGTCTTGCTGAAATGTCCACCCTTGTTTAATCTTAATGATCTTGGTAGATGGCAGGCCGATTTTTATCAATAATGTCTCGATTATGTCTTCATCCTTCCATTAATCATATGAAGTGTGCCAGTGCAGCACCACACCATGACATGGTGTTTTTGGATGATAGGCAGTGCCTTTTGCCCTCCAAACATGGTGAGTATTATGGCATTCAAATAGTTTGATTGTGGTCTCATTTGACCAGACTATATTCTTCCAGTATGTCACAGGCTTGTCTAAATATTGTTGAGGAGACTTTAAACGAGCTTCAACGTAATTATTTCTTCAGTAATGGAGTCTGGCGTGGAGAGTGTGCATACAATTGTACCTACTGATTCCAGGGCTTTCTGTAGCTCTCCACAGGTGGCCCTTGTCTCTTGGACAACTCTTATGATAATTATTTTAATTTCTTTGTCTAAAATCTTGCCGGCCGTGGCCGGGTTTCCGGATTATGGCCCCAACAGTGCTCAGTAGTTAAGAAGTTCTTCAGTAACCAATGTCATTAGTATGTTTTGGGAAGATCTTTAGAGAGCTCATTGGTGTTACCCATCATGAGATGTTTCTTATGTGGCACCATGGTTATGAGACACCTTTATTTAGGACATCAGTGGAAGCAGCTGATATTTATTTGCACTAAGTAGTAGGATTGCTTTCTGATGCCCTGACTTTCCACAGCTTTTTGCACCTCTCTTACTTTTTTATGTGTTCAATACTTTTTCCCTGTGTCATTTCTCATTATAACACATTATTTCATTTATAGACTCATCTATATCTATGGTTAGATTTATGTGCATGTAATGGGTTAATACTGTCATCTGGTGAAAATGTCATGTCCATAGCACCTTCAGAAATATATTTACTTGCTGACGTGTTTAATACTTTTTGTGAAGTGATTTCTTTTTTTTTATTTGTTATTTCAGCCGAATTTTTGCTGGCTTGACAGCCATAGCACCTAAAGTATTATAACAACCACAGTAGTAACCAGTAAGAAATGTCTTAGCCATATCATAGCACCCACTTAGCATCACCTTAGCAACCACCTAAAATACTTCAGCAACCAATATATCAAAGAACCTGGAACACTTTGACCTGCAACCATCTGAAATACCTTAACCATCGCAGCAAGCACCTAGGAACATCTTAGCAGCACCATAGCACCCACTTAGCAACACTTTAGAAACCAGCTGAAACCTATAGCAATCACATAGCAACACCCTAGTAACCACCAGGAATACTAAGCTACTAGGCAACAGTCTTGCAACAAATACAGTAAGTTTCACCCTAATGACCACGTAGCAACAGCCTAGCAACTGCCTGGGAGTGGAAACTACTTAAGCTGCTCAACCATTCTGGCTTTTTTTTAGGACATGCACTTTTCACTCTAAATATTGTTGCTCAGCTGGAAGAGTATAAGACCTCCACCCAGAGCTCCATTATCTATCTATCTATCTATCTATCTATCTATCTATCTATCTATCAGAAAAAAACCTTCCGTGGATCTTAAGGGATGACGGGTCAAGCCGAGACACAATTAAAGCTCGAAGGGCTCTTGGTACTGATTGGGGTTTGACCATTGCCATCAAGTACGGAGGTGCTGGTGCTGAAGACGACCTGTGCCGCTGCATTCTGAATTACTTGCAGGGTGTGCAAATAAGACCATTCAGACTGGAGTCGCAGTAATCAAGTCTTCAGAAATACAAATAACACATTTAGTAGTGATTTGATGTATTTAAGTGTTTTGGCTTGACCATTTCTACACCTCTCTCTGCAGCAGCCTAGTCTTATTTGGCTGGTGGTGGATTAAAAACAAACAAACAAACTGCATAATAGCACAAAGAAGTTGAGAACAAAACCTTTATACTCTCAATAAGCTGTTAGCATCACATATAGAACACTCTATTTACCAGTTAAGATAAGAGTCCTTATTCTAAGATGTTTTGGTAAACTGGTACCAAAACTGGTACATTTTTGGTAAAAAATGTGACTGTGGTAAAAGCTGAGGTAAACTTAAGCTAAAAGCTTAGAAAGCTCAGACTGTGTTCCATTCCAATAGTCTGGCACAAAGAGATGTCTAAAGTATCTATTGATAGCTGGGGTGTGCCCCAAAGCACCAATGCATAAGTGTCATAAAATAAAAATGACAGAAACCACAATGAAATGCAGACTGATACTCTGCTACACCGCCCACACACACGTTGTGTATGCCCACCCCATGTCATTAACTCTTCTATAGTCTCCCAATTGCTCTCCCATTCTTGCTATCCCTAGTTTTTCCAAATGCTAATGATGGATTAACTGGTGCTCTGGCCTTGGGATTTGTTCTTCTTTTATTCTCTTGCTTCATCCAGCTCCGTCTCTCAGGTCCCTTTCTTTTTGCTTCCCGTCACGTCACTCTGACCCGCGGACCCTCTCGCTTTCCTCCGGGAATGAAAGACCCCAAACACAACACACAAGAGGACAATCGCCCTTTCTCCCTTTCCTCTTTCAACTGAGAGTTATTTTTTTTTCTTTCTATTTTCCTCTTCAAATGGAGCTCCTCCCTCATTGGTTGATGGAGCCACCTGCTCGCCCAACGAGCCTCCTCAGATTTCTGCCACCATGGCGACGGAGGTGAGTGGGCGAGAGGTATGGGAAAAGATTTGGGACAAACAGTAGACGCATTGTCGGAGAGCAACTCGCTCCTCAGGGGTCAGTAGCGGTCGGGTTGAGGTCGAGAAAAGGTCAGCAAGAGGGAGGAGAGCCAGACTTTTCAGCAGTGGGGGGTTGCCATGGAAATGTCCTCACTTTGCCTCATATATTCATATTGAGACAAAGCGGAAGTACGCGAATGCATTCAAATTAAGATTTGCGTGATTAGAGCTTGGAGGAAAGCCGAATGTTCTGAAACTTGCTTATCTGGAGGATTTAATAGATCAGCCAAGGGCCAGACATCAGAGCCACTGCTGTGAAATGAAAGCTGTACCTACAGTAACGCACATATTCCAGATAGACTGTGGCATCTCTTCCCCTCTTTCCTTTAAGCCTTTTTTACACTTTTTAACCCACTCACTGTGGGACTACTGTGCTACCCATATCAGTAATGTTTAGGCTCTGCTTATACATGCAGTATGTCATACACACATGCAGCCCTTAATCAAGTTAATAATTATATATATATATATATATATATATATATATATATATATATATATATATATATGTATATATATATATATATATATATATTATTTTATAATAACTAATAATATTATTATTATTGACTAGGTTCATGCTTGCCAAAAACATGTGTTGCGGTGGTATTGAACCCTAGTTTGCCACAGGAAAGGCATCATTGTCACCCACTACACTACACTGCACCCTGCAACCTCACTTACATAGAAAACACTCAACAAGACAGGACATCTTCAGTATGATTCCATACCTGGATCATGAACAAAAACACACTCCAGCATCCTTTTTCTCTTGCACAAATGGAAAGCTGGTCTGTAAAAGCAAAGTTGTCCCAGAAAGCCAAGCTGCTCTGCTTTGCACTGAAGATCACAGTAAGATTCATACGTTAGTGTCTGTAGTCTAAGCATCACTATTTTTCATGCCTATTTGGTCATCTCTTGGGTATCGTACATGGGGCAGTGGTGGCTTAGCGGTTAAAACTCTGGGTTATTAATGACAGGGTTGTGGGTTTGATACCCGGGCTCGGCAAGCTGCCACTGTTGGGCCCTTGAGCAAGGCCCTTCACCCTCTCTGCTCCCTGGGTGCTGAAGTTGGCTGCCCACTGCCCCTCATTCACTACAGTGTGTGTGTGTGTGTTCACCACCGCAGATGGGTACAGTGACAAATACTTGCACCGAAGGTCATGTGTAGGTGAATTGCCACATCTCTTAACTAAGATTGACTTGGATTAACAGATTTCAACTCACACTTATCCTCATCCTGTTTATTTATCATTACATTCCCTGGTAAAAGTGGATCCCTTTTATTCACACTTTCATTTCTCTCTCTCTCTCTCTCTCTCACTCTCTCTCTCTCTCTCTCTCTCTCTCTCTCTCACTCTCTCTCTCTTTTTTTTCCTCCCTCTCTTTTTCTCTCTCTACAGAGAGCAGTAAAAAATGGAAATGTACTGCAGTCTTTATGGGTCTGGGTGATTGGATTTGCATGGCGCAGAGCCAGTGCGAACACACTCACACACACACACACACTCACATGCACACGCAACCCCGTATGCAAACGGAAACAGGATCAGTAACTCAAAATCAACATGGCAGTTTTATTGAGGTGCAGTTGAATGTCTAATCTAAACAACCATTTCGAGCTGCACACACTACTTTCTACACTCACCGTTTACTTCCTTCAGCCTAGCTGCGCTGCTGAAACGAGAGAAAGAAAGACCGCTTTGGAAACCACACTTAATATCGCTGCTTTAAACCTTATCACGGATGATAACAGGATGATAAGGATTTGATGATTTACGATTTATTAAAAGTTATTATCAACACAAATAGAAATCACAATAGTAACTGCAGGATTCCAAGGGTTAACTATTCTGCACAAAATGAGGGACAGCTTCAATCAACAGCATGAAGGTAAAGTGCAAAACTCTGCTAGGTTGGGTAATGTGCTGTGTCTGTGAATATCAAACCATTGAGCCTTTTATGCAATTACTGAAGCTGCTTCTGGACTAAATAGGTCAACTCTGAGGAGACTCACTTCAGACCTATATTCACTCTGAGAAAATATGAGTTGTAGCCAACCCTTTTTTTCTTGGAGGCTCCCAGCACACATAGGCTGAGGTATCTAATTGCTTATTTCGTCATGCATTGTCTTTACCTTTTTTTCCCCACAGCTGACATCAGTCGTCAGAAAAATATATTTCATATTTCCTCACTCTTGATTTTTTGAAGGCTGTAAGGCTGTGACATTTAATTATGTGCAGTTCTGACTGAGTGAGTGACTTTCCCATATCAATAAAATGGGGCTGTATTTCCTGACATTTCATATCAGCTAACACACTCAGACACAAACACACACACACACACTCACTCACTCTGTTTATCTATCTGTCTGCTTCTCACACTCACATGTTCACAAATGTGGCCTAAATATCTTTTCTAATACATAACTCCCTAACAAAAGAAAAGAAAAGAAAAAGATGCTTTAATAAACCTGAGCCTTGAGACCTAACAACATCTAATTGGTAGTCCATACAATACTTGTATAATATAGTAAAGTGATAACTGAATGTTAAATTATATATATATATATATATATATATATATATTATATCATATTATAATATTATATATATATATAACTAATAGTACATTTTGTATTAAAAAGTTAGCTTACAAGACAAGAAACTACTCATATAATAACTCATATTCCCATTAATAATAAAAAATAAAAATAAAAATAAAAAAGAACAATGTTTGTAAAAGAGATTTGTAGGTAGGGAGAATGTTCTCACTAACAAGAACCAGAAGTGGTTCTTGTATGGCTCAAAGAACCGTTTGTAGCACTGTTATGTTTAAAGGGTAGCTAGCATTTGTCATTATTAAATTATCATCTCAAACTGAAAGAGTGAATTTTTAACTCATATTTTTATGGTCGCTGGTGATCAGATTCATTAAAAGTAATTTGAATTATGTGTGTACAGAATAATGTGTACAGATAGGTGGAAGTTACTGTATTTTACTGTATTGACTGTATAACAAAGGTTTAGCCAATCCGAAATATACTTACAGATTGAAAGTAGGGGTAGAAATAGAAGACATTAAAACTGTATCCTAACATTACATGGAAAACACAAAAAACACCAAAAAACAGCCAACTCTGGTTGTAACTAAAGCATTGCAAATGATTTATTTTTCGGGTCCTTATTCAAACTAACTTGATTACAGTTTTTTGCCTTAGGTTCAGTCCACAAATGTCAAAACAGATTAAAACAAAAACTCACCTGCATAGTTTTTAATGCTAGCGCTCCTATGTAATATCATGGCAATGGTCACCTCCTACAAAGTTACCTCTAAAAAGGTCTTTAAAGAAAAAAGTCTTTAAAAAGTCTTTAAAGAAATGAACTGTTTAAGTATTTAAATATATAGGAAAATGTACAAAATATTGCTTATTTGTTTTTTGATTTCCAAATGCATTTTTAAAAACTTTTGTAAACACATTTCATTCACCTGGTATTTATTAAGCCTTGGTATACACCCCACACTTCAGGTGTGTGTGTGGCACCTTGCCTATCAGTCAAAACATTAGCAATCTGCAACTATAATACCATAGAATGATGGTTGATTTCAAATATAAAAGGTAAAAACAGTCAAGTCATTTTGCATGTGGACAGAACTCAAGCTTAGCTTCTTTAGTGTACAGTTGTAGGAAAATTCGAGTAAATCCTTTGGAATCACCTTGATTTCTGCCTTGATTACTAAATGTGGTCTGATTATTATCTTAGTCACAATTATAGAAGAGTTGTCTGTTCATGTCTTTTATTGAGAATATTAAGTAAACGTCCACAGTGCAGGCTAGAAAACGTAAGTGAAGCTCTGTGTTAAAAAATATACATGGTTTGTCCTTTAAACAAAGGCACACAAAGGCCTGGTTTCTGACAAATCTGTTCTTCTTAGGAAAGAATGCTTAGTGTGGACCATGCCTCAGTACAAACACATTTTAGAGATGCATGAAGCCGGAAAAGGCTACAAAAACTTTGCTCAAGACTTGGGTGTGCATCGATCCACAGTTAGAAAAACTTATTAAAGACTGTTGCTATTCTCCTCCGTAGTGGGAGTCCTAGTTAAAATTACTCCAGGATCACATAACTGGCAAACCTGAAAGAGGTGAGAATGAATTCAAAGGTAACAGCAAAAGATTTGCAAAACATGGTGAGGGAAGCATCATAGCTGCATAGGGCCTGGGTGCCTTGCGATGATTGAGGAAACAATAAACTCAAAGATGTATTAAGACATTTTACAGTCGAACGTAAGTGTAGCAGCTGAAGACATTGGATGATGCAACAAAAAATTACCTGAGTTTTTTTATTATTCTGAGTTTAGCCCCTATCAAGATGCACTGGCCTGACCTAAGGAGGGCTGGGCAAGGCATCCCAAAATATTTATGAACTAAAACCCATTTTTAAAGAAGAACGGTCCAACATTCCTTCTCAATGTTGGGCACATCTTATTTTCAGCTACAGGAAACATTTGGTGGTGGTGGATCTACAAAGCGAGCTACAGGTAATTAAATTTAAGGATTTACTTTTTCTAGCCTGCACTGTGGGCCTTTACTTAGCGTGTCCAATAACTGTTTGTGTTTGATTAGTTAGATTGTGTTTGTCTATAATTGTGACTTAGATAATACTCAGAACACATTTTATTAGTAATCAATGCAGGAATCAATGTACTTTCAAAGGGTCCACTTACTTTTTTTTGCGACTGTATCTGTGTGTAACGTCTGTGTTGTTACTCTTATGTATTTTTTATTTCTTGCCTTCATCTCATGTTTTTCTCTCCCTCTCTCTCCCTGTTGTTGTCTCCATGCCCACACTTCTGTGTCAGTTTCTCGATTCTAAAAATCAAGAAATAAGAAAGAAATTAACTTAATGTGCTCCCACTTCACCTCAGGCATTTTGAGAGCTAACGCTAGCTAAATGAACGTAGCTCGACAGGGTTTAGATGAACTACGTTGGATTTTCAGCTCTTTTAGGTGGTTATTTGCCAGTGATGTTTGCTCATGTCATGTATTCATCCGTACACATTTTCCGTTCTGCTGATATGATGGAGGACTGGTTTAGACAGTGGCCACAGAATATCTCTACAAAAATAAACGATGAGTCCAAAGCTTTGCAGCCACCTCTTGATTCCTAAATGCTTGAATTGTAGAATCACACGCCTGTCTCAGACATTTGTGGCAGTGGCGCTGCACCTAGCAGGGGTTCGATTTCCTTAGAGTTTAAGTTGTTTAGGGGCAGTGGTGGCCCTCAGCGGTTAGAGCTCTGGTGCTATTGATGACAGAGTTGTGGGTTCAATATCCGGGCTCGGCAATCTGCCAAGCTGTTGGGCACTTGAGCAAGGCCCTTCACCCTCTTTGCTCCCTGGGCGCCGCAGCAATGGCTGCCCACCATTCTGGGCACATGAGCTCACTGTCACTGTGTGTGTGTTTCACTGGTGTGTAGCACAAGTGGTGAATATGGCTGTCTTGCCTTGTCTTGTCTGCTTGATATTCTGAATTGAATATCTCATCTGTCCATGAGTCAACATGCTTGTGAACTCTGACAATATTTACTGAAGCCTTGAGCTACAGATCAGACAGAAGCAGGGAAAGCCAACGGGGGAGGATGTTTCATGTAAAGGCTACAAAGGCTTCAAAGACTAAAGGCCACAAACGCAATTATTAGCAGGCTCGCCTTATCCACATGAAAAATATACATCAACAGAATTATGGCAAAAATCAACTTGATTGGAAGACAAAATTGATTAATTTTATTATGATTATTATTATTATTTTGATTCATGTGTAAATTATTGAATGTTGAAAGTTTATTCAAGCTGTCTTGTTAGTTACAGTATCCCTGCTGTTTTTCTTGGAAGTAATCTTTTGAGGTACATTACACACAGGCGCACACACACAGTCCAAGCGCAGGACATTGTAGCATGTGTCTTATTAATGCCCCAACAGCTGTTAATGGGTTGGTAATTGTGCAATTCATACGTACTCTGGTTCTCCTTTGAAATTAACGTGTTTTCATCACCAAAGGTAAAAGAGAGATGGAGAGTGAGAAGCAGCAAAGAAGAAGCGAAGAGATGAATAGAAAGAGAACGGGAAGGTTAGCAGAACCCCGGGGAGAGGATGACCTCCAATTAGTGACAGTAACGTGATAACTCATGGCCAGCAGCGGTAGATTAGCATATTTCATAATTGATTATGGACAAGCGTTGGAGGACGAATATTTATTCAAAGCTTGTTAAGGCCAATTTGAAGGCGAATTAATGAGGAAATAGCTTGAAACCAAACCTGTGTTTTCCTTTCTCTCCATTTCCCCTCCACATTCAATACCAAATTATGGAAATTATGGAAATGCCAACTTGTCACTGCAGAGTAGAATAAACCTCATAATATTGGGAATGACCTTGACACCAGCATTCCGAACCACATTGACAATTACACGAACAGCAGTCTCAACAGTTTGGTCTAAATTGAAGACGGTAGATCCTTATCTTGCTTCGGCGTCTAGTTTCAGCTGCTCTTCTGCCCGTGGCAACATGACTCAGCAGATAAAACCCACGCCTGGTCCACTACCTGTATCGTTGTTGAAGAGTAGCTTAGGTCAAAAATGTACACTTTTCCTCAAGCATGTGTGACGGCCTAGAGCTGGAGCTGCCGTCCTCCGTGCAACTGAGTCAATTGTGTAAAAGTGGAACGGGGTCATAAGGCTAAACAATTCTGGCAGTTCGCTGTGCATTAAAACTTAGGGTGTTGGGCTTCCCGCCATGCTTATTTTCTCAAGCCAGTCATAGCTGCATGCTGTTAAAGACCCCATGGCTTGCATTTATTTGAACACAGCAACAAAGCAGATATCAAAAGTCATGTACTATGGTCCTCATCGGAGCTGCGGGAACACATTATTCTAAAAGTCTCTCCTCCACTGGATGTCTCAAGATTTCAAACCCACTTTGCTAGCCTTAAAGAAGTTTCAGAGGAGTTCTTATTGTTTGCATAGCAAGAATGAGGAGTCATTATTTCAAAAAGATGAATTATCAGTCACAGAACGCACTTAAATAGGAACAAAGCTAATGAGGGGGCAGAAAAAAAAATACTTAAGCTAATGGCTCATAGAGCTCACTCTCTCTCTCTCCTCCCAGTGCAATCATGCAAAACATTGTCGTCAAAAAGAACAAGGAAATATAACTGCTATTTAGGGCTGTATATATGCTGTGTGTGTTTGTGGGTGTGTGCACGCATATTTTCTGAGAGCAAAGGAGAGAGAGGGAGAGTGTGAGAGTCGTTTGATCTATAACAGGATTATTCGTCTCCATTTTATTTATTTACTATCCTGCATTTCTGCTCTCAGCTTCTGGCTACCGTTTCGAATTTTTACCCAACATATGTTTATACTGTAGTGTGTGTGTGTGTGTGTGTGTGTGTGTGACAAAATTGATGATCTTTCCATAATGTAGTCGGGGCTGTGTGTGGTAAGGCCTGACAGCTGGCAGCTCCATCACTCCCATAATCCTCTGCTTCTCCTTAACAGTGAGATTCTTCTTCTCTCTCTGTCTCTCCCTCTGTCTCACACAAACACACACATATAAAAAAAACACACAACTTGAACATGAATGATCCCACTTTTGTCTTTCTAACTGTGTAAGTGAGATCAGGTTGTTGGATGATCATCCGAAGTATTTGAAGGAGCACCATCATTCCAGAGAACACATTTGTTTAGACCCCTCTAGCCCACGCCTGGCGTTAGACATGATGCCAACAGGTTCATGTTTATCTGTGGGAGAGTCCTACTCTTTTGGCAATACTTCTCGATACTCGGGCTGTGGGTTCGATACCCAGGCTCGGCAAGCTGCCACTGTTGGGCCCTTGTACGTCGCAGCAATGGCTGCCCACCACTCTGGGCACGTGTGCTCACTGTCCACTGTGTGTGTTTGATCACTAATGTGTATGTGTGTGTGTTCACTGCACGGATGACATAAAGGCAGAAGCCAAATTCCAGCTGAGTCCAACACTAATGTTGAATATGGTTGTCTTGTCTTGTCTTGTAGCCAAATGCATTTCTCAGAAGGGGTGTCTACAAAGATCTGGTCGTGTTGTATGTATGTTGGCATAGCAATGCTTCATCACTTCCATGGACTAGTTTGTGCATATTTTGGGCAATAACCTGCCAACCTTACACTATAAAGTGTATATAGCATGTAGCCTATAGTATTAGTGTGTATGTGTACTACTGTTTTTATAGTAGGCCAGTGCTGTACGCTTTGCCCCCTGTGCCAAGTTTCCTGCTCAAAAACATCTGACTGAACTCATTAGCTAATCAAC
>NC_132885.1:27939877-28077377 GCF_030463535.1 Salminus brasiliensis | reverse complement strand
GAAATGGCTGGAGTGACGTGGAGGTGTGGCCAAGGCCATGTCCGAAATGGAATGACCGAATGAGAGCTGTGCAGTAGTCAGTACCAGAGGTGGGAAGCTAAGAAGTGTAAGTACTTTGTTACTGTACTTTTTGTACAGTAACAAAGTACATCCTGTATACCCTGTGGCTTTTTCAAAAAAAGACTTGTTTTTTGTTTGATTTCTGTACTTTACTGGAGTATTTCCGTCCCTTTCTTCTTCTACAACCTACAAAAAAGTCTGTACTTTTTACTCACTACATTTTTTAAAACAGTGAAAAGTTTTCTAAGCACACAGTTTTTAATCAAGCAGCTAATTACATGCACTGCTGTTAGTGAATTGAAATCTCTTAAAGCTTCACAAACTGAACTGAGCTTCTGTAATCTTATTTGAATCGTTTCTGAAATTATCTTTGTGAATCTATTAAACTATTTAATGAATATGAACCCAACAGACCGAAAACTTCTAACTGACACACTCGCCCTTTAAACTTTTACTTGAGTAAAAATGTAAATCATACTTTTACTTAACTTACTTAACTATTTTCTAACTGGAATATTTACATGGGACTCTGGTCGGTACATTAGATTAGTACATACAGTACATACATTAGTACATACAGCATTGTGAGGAAGGTACCTACAACCGAAACACCTTTGAAATGAAGGCAGCAATATGTCATGACGTTGCCAAGGTACTACTGTCAGCTATTTTAATTTGTTAGACATTAAAAGAAGAAGACTGGTGACTTTATAATATAAAGATTTAAATACATAAATCTAAGTTATGATCTAGTTTATAAATATTGAGTCTTGGTTCCTCCCAAGGTTTCTTCCTCCAGCTCTGAGGGAGTTTTTTCCTTGCCCCTGTCGGCTTTGGCTGCTCACGGGGGGTCTTAGGTTTTCATGTCTTGTTGATTTCTTGTCTTTTTACTGATTGCTGATTCTGTAAAGCTGCTTTGTGGCAACGCCAGTTGGAAAAAGCCCTATACAAAAACATTTGATTAAATTTGATTAAAAGCCAAAATTTGACTGTTATGTCGGCAATCTCGTCAGGAATAGAATATTAGGAGGAAATGAAATAAATAAATAACTTTCACTTAAACAGATTTGCTGCTTGCTTTGACCATTTTGCTTTTTCTCTTGAGTCAAGCTGGTCTAACCCAGAGGATTATGGGATATGGAAGGCAGCGAAGCATGCATCTATGCTGCCTTCACAAATCAGCAAGATAAAGGTACCTGAGCAGGCAGCACTTTATACAAGCATTCGAATCGGACATGACTCGGTACCTTCCTGCCTTCGAATACTGCCTGAGTAGGCAGCTTTTATTATGCTTTAGACACCGAATTAGACCTAAACCCCTTAAACAACCTAGGGCACATCGGTGGGCCGAAAGTCTTATTACTTTGGTCCATGACCAGCGATTAGCCCCACTCGTTGGTACAGACGTCCCTGTAGTTACTGAATAATATGCCTCGTTAGGGCAATGCACAGATAGACGTTGCTGGTTGGGCGTGCTTGTGTTTGTAGATGTGATTGGTTACTGATATTTTAATCGAAGACATTGTCAAACGAGTCTGAGTTTTAGTCAAGCCCATGCCTGTCCTCCTGTATCTGTATAGCGGGATTGTGCAGCTGAAAGCTGACAGCTATGATTTTCTCCACCTTTTAGTTAAACTCTGTGTAATTGACAGAAGCCCTGTCCCACACCGTCTCCTACTGGCTAACGCTTGCATACATTGGGCCATGCTTTGTAAAAGGTTTAAAGGTCTCTTGTTATTGAAATTAATAACATATGGTGCCTTTTTTACACGTATAAAGTATGTTCTACTGCTTTCACAACGATTTTACTATTATTCTAATTTCCCTTTGGGAATTAATTAAGTCTTATCTATTTTTCTTTTGTATAATTTTTTTTATAGTAACTGAACCTGAAAAATACAGATTGTGTGGGACAGACACTCAACCATGGCCCAACAGTGACTGCGTGCTTTGTGTGTCATGTATGGGCTTACATGTAGAAATAAGGAGAGAGAGAGAGAGGAAAGAGAGAGATGTGCAGAAGGGGTAGGAGGGAGAACCATGGAGTTTGGCACAGCTTGATGATTTTTTATTTATTACCCCAATATTACCCAGATAATGCCCTAGATGCGCCCAACATAAGAGCGGAAATTGCACATTGCTTTCAACTCAGTATAAATCTCTATCTTCCTACTCCCTCTCTCTCTCTCTCTCTCTCTCATTCTGTTTATCATTTAAAGGTCACTGTTTCCAGTAGCAGCGGGTTGCCATGTAAATTACACCTGACAGGAGAGCACATGGGTTGCCTTGACATCGCTAATCCACATGACCTGAGGAACTGTTACAAAACCTGTGGTTAATTTTGTGTGTGTGTACATGAACGGGGGGAGGGGGGGTGTACACGTGTGCACGTGCGTATGCATCCTCATACATCCGTAGGCATTGAGTCTACAGGCTGTGGGTTACGGTGGGAGCTCATTTGAGTCATTTTACCGGGTCAGTATTTGGTCACCATTATCTGTTTACCCCTCCCCACACCCCCCCACCACCCCCCTTTTAGTGCATTCAATGCAGTATCTAATTTCAGATCAGCACCACGGATAGCGCTCACTCTGGTTTCAGCACCACTGAAAGCTCCGTTCAGGAGGATGACACATGGGAATGTGCCCAGAGTTCGCTTGTGTCACATTCTGACACCCATGTGACATTTTAGACAATGTTGTTTGTGTATACTGATGCAACTCAGATGCAAGTCAACACAGGAGGTGTGTGTGTGTGTGTTTGTTTTTGTACAAAATGGCCTTGATTTTTTAAGATCTTTGTAGAAAAGCTACTTATCACAGACTTATATCGAATGTAATTAAATAGTTATACTGTATACTGTAAAAGTTCCAGACACCTAGTCTATTAAGTATCTAGACGCCTATTCTGTCCTGCTCCTTTGGGTGCACCTGTTGTCAACACAGGTGTCCAATTGAGAAAAAAAAAAATCCTGTCATTACATCTTTTTTGTTTGTCCTGGTTTTGTTGGAGTAACTGTCTCTGGGAAAGGCTTTTTACTAGAATCTAAAGCATTGCTGTGATGACTTGATTGAATTCAGCGAGATCAGGATGATCACCAGATCCACAGATCAATGCTGGGGGGCCTTATACCCCATTATCCCATGCCTGACATTAGGCATGGTGCCAGTTGGTTCAAGTTTATCTGCTCCAGAGAGTCATATTCTAGTGGCAATACTTTCTTTACGGGGACTTACGGGCACATCTGAATACATTCATTAGAAGGGGTGTCCACAAACATTTGGTCATATAGTATATTTCAACTAATATCATCACCTTTTAATCATGTAAACTCAGAGCCATTTTTCATTTAGTTCACAGCTATAATCTCCACTGGAGCAGACGCACATGAGCCTAAGGTGACGAAGCTCAGTGCCAAGAGTTGGCTAGACGGGTACAAAGCTCCCAGCATTGGGCAGGTGTGTTCTCTTAAGTGATGGGAGCATCCGTACAGACCTCCCTGTCCTGAATGCAATCGAATCCTCACAGCAGTATCCAACAGCTAATGCAAAGCCCCGCCAGGAGAGAGGCTGCGGCAAATTGGGGAAGTTGGAAGTGCAGATGTCTGTATGTGAGTGAGTGTGAGCCCATGTGCATGAGTAGTGGTGTGGGTGTGTGTGAGGAAAAGAAGACCGAAAACCCAGCTAATTAGTTGCCATATTAGATGTCATTTATTTGGCAGCCTGAAAAAGCAGCAAAAAGTAATGCTGTTTTAGAGTTTGCTGAGGACTGTTACTAGATTTATTATGCGCATAATTATTATACACACATTGTGAACATGATATATACCTTTTTATTTTTTTTACTTGCATTCATTCAGTTTGGTTATCTGGGTTGTACTGTGTGTGGGAGGTGTTTTGTCAGACCGTAGGAACAGTCACATTTATGCCTCATCTGTCCTGTTAAGCCTTCCTTTACAGACTCTGCTGCGGTGTTTATGTCTAAGCAGCAGAGTATTTGGTAAGACTAATGAGAAGTTGTAGTGTTGATTACAGGAGCATGCTTATAAGCCCAAAAAAACTATACAGAGAGATAAGAGAGAGAGAGAGAGCGGGGAGAGAGAGAGAGAGAGAGAGCGTGAATGACATTTTGTCTTCTGTGGCAGAGGAAGCTGTTCTATAACGGGTTTCGCTTAATTTGAACTGAATTGGAAAGTTATTAGAGAGCCCGATTTAGCGGTTTGTGAATTTGGTCAAGGGCACTGCAGCGGAGTCGGAGCTCAGAGTGCTGTTTGGAAACGACAGTGTTTAACCACTGGAGCTGAACTGCCGACAGGAAAAAAGTGGTGTTAGACACTGGTGTGTGTGTGTGTGTGTGTGTGTGTGTGCACTCAATACTCGGCTGTTTTTCGTTATCGCCCCTTCATAATCTCCTGATCTCTCTCTGTCTCTCTTTTTCTCACACACACTCACATACACTACACACACACACAGTGAAACATCATAACACATACTGCTTAATTGCAACAGTGAAGGATAATTAGTTTGAATGTAATTAGCAGAAGGGGTTAAGTCCTTTATTGCTTTAACAGCATGGATTCAAAATACCCCATGACTCACGCTGTCTTAATTTCTCTCAATAATTATGATTACCCTTCATATTAATTAATTTCACTGCATGCATTGTTTGCTTAAAGGGGAGGATTGCCCAAAATGATTAATTAACCATTCTCCGAACTTGGGAGTCAAGAAATGTGTTTTCTGTGTTGCAGCATTTAAAATGTATTCACACTCAACGGTGCAATAATAGACCAGTACAGCATTTCACCAGCTAGCAAGGAACCATGTTGACATGTAGCTATTTTCAACTGCAGTCTTTTGCTCCCTTTTTTTGTGCACCCTGTGCAGTTTTGCTTGTGCATTTTAAAGTTCAAAAGGAAAAGGGGCATTTTCACCATGCCCATTTCATGCCAACACGTGATCGTGGTCTTACAATAGCTTCAGCTTTGGAAATTAATGACAATCTTCCCCATACAATGTGACTAAGCACATTGCATGCTGTCTTTACACATTTTGAATGTCTGGTCATATTGCTAATTGTGTTATTTTTGTACAACTATCACTTTAGTGTTTATTAAAGAATCTGCCTCACTTTTACTATTTAATTTCAGTGTAATTTTATTTATTTTTATTTTCAGTGCTCTACAGTTTGCTTAGTAATTTTGGCCAAACACTGAACATTACTAAACAATTGTGTGTTGTTGAACTAGCAGTTCAGCAGCAATTGTGCATGGGTTAACATCATGATGTGAATTTTTGAAATAATCTTTGTTTGCCTGTCCACACAAAGACACTCAAAACTCATCAAAAGTTCTAGGAGAGCCCTTTTAAAATCCTTTTTTTTACCTTAACTTAAAACATTGTGTTTTTATTTGGACTGAAGGCATAAAGGCAGACAAATTATATCTATTAAAAATGTGGAAGTCCTCTACTTACCCATAGGTCAACAGTGGTGACTTTCTTGTTATTTTCTGCCCATTATTTGAAGTATTCTTTTAAAAAGCTGAAGGTTATTTGAATAAAATGGAATATTATGAAATAAAAATGATAATATTAAATATTAAATAATACAATATATATATATATATGATAAAAATAACAAAATAAATTGTAAGTTATTGTAAAAAATTTATAAATTATTACTTAGTGTAAAAAGCAGTATATGACTAAAATCTGTAATGCATGCAATGGGGGGAAATGAATAAACTTCCATTGAATAAGCATTTTGGGTCTAATTAAGGCATTAATGACGTTTTAATGAATTGGGTATTGGCTGTTTTAAGCCTGCCTGTTTTTACCAGTCCAGTATAGCTCCCTCGCCAAACATAGCTTTCAAGCAGCATTGATATACATTTTTCACAGCTGCAGTAAGAAACGTTCTCAGAGGGTAGCAAAACAGTTCTAAATAGTTTGCAGCATGGAAATATTTCACAGTGGAACATGAAAACATAATGTAATATTTTAACTGCATTTGAGTCACTTTTTCTCCAGATATTTGGCCATTTACTCTTTAATTATAGCTTGATAGAAATAGAAATATCAGAGAAACCCTGGCAGGAGTACCAGCATTGAACAGCATGTTTAGGAGCAGGCTAATGCATGGATGTTATAAATAGACACATTCACAGTTCTATAAAGTTGACCATGAGTGTTATCATGTAGTGCACAAGTTTTCATTTTTGTAGGGTTTTCTAAAATCAACACAAGGTCATAATTATTATATAAGTAAATGTTTTTGGGTTGTTTGTTACACATTGCTAAATCTCATACAAACAATATAGGATTCTTTTTCTACTCTTAAATTTGATAAAGATATCAACAGTTGTTAGAAGTTGCTCCCCCCCCCCCCCAACACAATTATAAAAAAAGTGATGCATGCTTTTATTTCCTCTTAACTGGAAGACAGTATCTTGCTTATATTAGATTGAGCAAGTCAACCTTATCATGTCCACAACTGGTGCACATTTGCTGTACCGTGTACTCTGGTGTGAAAAAAGGGGGCATTTCCAGTATTAGCCAATATTATCTGCTCTGCATTGGTTACCGTTTCCATTGAGAATTCAGTATAAGGAACCGCCTACCTGTTTCAAAGCTTTTATTGGGCTGGATTATATTTTCAAAGTATTTTTAGATACGCTATATCCATGGTCATCCTCACAGCAGCTTTTGGCTATTTCTCATACCCGCCTAAAGCTAAAGAGAGACCACGCTTTTGCAGTCGCAGCTCCAAGGCTATAAAAGTCTTCCCATGAAAATGAGAAATGCCTCCTCCTTGGATCAAGGCTTAGCCTAGAAGTCAAAGCTTAAAACACATTTCATACTCTGGCATGAGCTTGGTCACCATGTGATGGTGTATTAATGTTTATGAACAAAAGTTATATAAAATGTGCTTTACTTACTTGCTTAAAAAAAAAAAAAAAAAAAAAAAAAAAAAAAAAAAATATATATATATATATATATATATATATATATATATATATATATATATATATGAGATTTGACATGTTGAATTTTAATTTGAATTTTATGTTCAATTGGGTTTTATTAAGTAATTTTCCTGGCTTGGACCCGACTTTTAAGCACAATTATTTCCGATAGGGTTGAGTTCATGACTTTGGAAAGACCATTTCAACAGCTTAACACTTTATCCATTCCACAACCACCTTTGATGTGCATCCAATAGTGTCCCAGTTTCAACTTTCTAGTTGATAGTTAGAGGTTATGCTGAAGAATTATCAGGGATAGTTCTCCTTCTTCTTATTATTTTATCCGCCTTGTGCAACATACCAGATTCAAAACAGCTCCAAAGCATGATGCTACCACCACCATGCTCCCAGAAACTTATGTGCATGGGTTTGAAGTAATGATTGTAAAATCCAAAAAATGCTTAGAAATGGCTTCGAAACACATTCCTGACATGTGTAAATGTACAAGCATTCTTCTCAGATCTGCAGCCTTACCCATTGCATTGGTGTTTGTCAATCCAGTGAATACTGTCAAACACACCATTTTTATGTGGACACAAAAGTTACTTGGCAAGTTTGTATACCTTTATTCATGTGTTGATTTCAGAACACCCCCCAAAAAACAAACAAACAAACAAACAAAAGAAGTGTGTGCACCAAGGAATTGCATTGTTTTATTTTATTAAAGATACATGTTGTCCTCTCATTCTACCCCCAAACACTATTGTAGTTATTTCATATCAGTGGTCAACAAAGAAAAAATAGGTTTTACAGATTGCAGCAGTTTTATTGGCATATGATGGTGCCATATTTCAACAAAATGAAAAGTATCCCCCAATTAAAAAAAAAAGTGTTAGTTATGCATTTCTAATAAGAAAAACATGACTTTTCATGACATAAGGACCGTATTATTTGAATGTTGTTTAATATGATTTGAATCTTAGAATAAGACTATTCCGTACATTTTACATTATTAAAAAAATTAATTATAAACTTGTTAGTAGTGATGAAACCTCGCCTCATCCCTCTTTCTCTTTCTCTGTCTCTCTCTTATTGTAGTTGATGGCTGCACAGACTGGTCAGTGGACTATCTGAAGTACCGTGTGCTGCACGGTGAGCCTGTGCGGATTAAGTGCGCTCTGTTTTATGGCTACATCCGGGCGAATTACTCTCAGGCTCAAAGTGTTGGACTGAGTCTCATGTGGTACAGAAGCTCAGGGCTGGGTCACGGAGACTTCGAGGAGCCAATCACGTTTGACGGCTTGCGCATGAGCAAAGAGGAGGACGCCATCTGGTTCAGGCCCGCAGAGCTACAGGACGCCGGCCTATACTCCTGTGTACTCAGGTTAGAGTGCAGTATACACGTGCACACACATACACACGTATGCATATATATATATTATATATATATATATATATATATATTAGGGAATACAAGTCCTTTGCTATATGATGTGAGTTCATGAGTTTATTTAACTAATTATGTTGAACACTGAGTTTGCCTTGCGTGAAAAGCTGTAATAATCGGATTAGTGTAGCGGTGTTCCCCAGCTACCTTTCATATCACCAAAGAATCTCACTAGTGAATCTAGTGAGTTTTGCTGCATAATAGCCAAGAACTGCCTACTACTTCAGAAAAGTGGCCACCTGACTAGCAATCTAGCCAATCTTACATCATTGTTTTAGCACTATGTGAGGAGCAGTTGTCTAAATGGTGCTACAACACAAACAGGCCTGCTGTAAACAATATGGTGCTTGTGGCCACCAGTAAATATCTTGCATTAACTTGGTTGCTGAAAGGCTAATAATCAAACAGGTACAGGTGCTACAGGTGACTAGCATTTGGCTTTAAGTATTTTTAAGTGTAGGCTACTGTGCCTAATCTTTCCTGCTTAGACAAACTGTGATTCAACTCATCACCTAAATGTCAGATTCAGTAGGTGTGCTAGGATAGGCTTATTGTACAATATATGGACATGACCTTGATCATTTTTGCTGACCTTAAAATTGCCATTTCTGTTTACTTACATAAGACATTAGTGTTGGACACAGTTGGAATTTGGATTTCGTACAGTGAACACACATATACAAAGCAGTAAAACACACACATATACACCAGTGAAACAATGAGCACACATGCCCGGAGCGGTGGGCAACTATTGCTGCAGTGCCCAGGCAGCTCAACAGTGGCAGCTTGGTGAGCCCGGGTATTGAACCTACAACCCATCAAGTCATCAATAGCCCGGAGCTCTAACTGCTGAGCCACCACTGCCCATAAATGAGCGTGAGAATGAACATCATCGATATTTTAGCCATAGTCGTGCAATTCTGTTCTCTCGTCACTTCTTAAACATTTTTATATTCCAATTCCAGTGTCTACATATTCCTAATGCTTTTTATTGTATTGTTTTGTTTAAATGCATTAGTATGGTTTAAAAAAAGAAAACAATATTTTTCATCGCAATTATTGTGTTTCTGGGACAATTTATTGTCCAAAAAAAAAACAAATTGACAGGCATATTCCTACCTTCAGTACTTGACGTTGTTTTATACATCCCTGTGCACCAAGTGGTCAGTAGCTACCAAAACCTGTCTAAGAACAGAAAACCTGTCAGGGGTCATAATTTTTTAAAAACAAACATATTAACGTAAGTGCATAAGGTCAGGGTTCAAGTTAAGATTATGTTGTTGAATCCAGAGTCTGTGAAGACTGTCTCTTCTTCTGCCTGTGTGTGTGTGTGTGTGTGTGTGTGTGTGTGTGTGTGTGTGATGGTTGTTGGGTGTTACTGAGCTCAGAGCCAGTAAAAGTGTAAGTGAGCTCTGGTAAAGACAGCAGAGGACAGAGAGAAAGCTCTGTCATCCATCAATCACACACTGACACCCTGACACTATCCCACAATGCTGCGGGCCACAAGCATGCATATTAAACAGCTGCGGAGCTCTCTGAGGCTCTCATTGGCTCAGGTCTCTGTCTGCTTAAGGTTAAATCTGATAATCTGCTCATCATGCCAACATTTGCATCAGGGAATGTCACTTTCGATCTAGCGGCCAGTGTATATGTGTGTGGGAGTGTGTGTGTAGAACCTCAGTAAGCATTTTATTTATGATTTTGGTTAAGACACACTCCTTTTATATCTTTTTTCTGCTCTTCATGCATGACCTGAAACCCCTCCTGAAATGTAACTCTTCTGAAAATTGCTGCATTTACAGAATCTAAAGACATTCTGTACATTTTGGATGCAGTATTGCTGTACCTGGCAGGAATAGGGGGGTTGCACTGGGCTCTTGCTAGAATGATGTAATGCCCCTCATTTTATCATGAGCAGTAGGGTCTATCAGTATCGGTTATGTTAGCAATCAAGTAATCGATGGAATCATTTTTTTTAAAGAGGTGAACACTAAAAATGAACTCAGTTAAAGCAATAGAACGCCTGAGGAAGTGTGTTATCAATGTGTCAAATATCAGCTTCTTGCTACGTCACAGAAAAGAAACGTCACTCGCTGCACAGCCTGTAGTTGCTTCTCCAGCTCCTTACACAGACCAACACATTAAACTCGCATTTCCCACTTCATTTTAGATCATTCTTCTTTTGCTCACTTTGTGGTTTAACAGCGTTCAGCGGAGGAATCCAGTGTTAACAGTGTAATAATATTACAGTTACAATGATTCTCAACCAATCAGCTCGCGTGGCCAGAACTAACCGTTGTATAATGAACAATATCAATCCATGTGTAGCCTTTCAGAGATTCCAGAGCACTGGATAAACTAAGAAGCCTTTAAAAACAATATACAGGAAATAAAACATATACATGTGTTTATATATACACACAAGCATTGTACAGAAAGATAGAAAATTGGAGAATTTCCATTATCATCAATATGAGGATTTTGTTTTATTCTAAAACATGGATTTAGTCCCACTCTGCAATCCACAGCACACCCAGAATAGCAGAATACAAGTTATGTATATATATATATATATATATATATATATATATATATATATATACCTCCTTGAAGTCAGACATGCACTGCAAATGCATGAGGTGAGGAGGGGGAGGGCTGCTGCTTTATATAGTAAATGTTTTTTATTCCTGGAAAGATATATATTTGTCATTTAAAAAATGCAAGAGGAACTCTGAGAGGAAAAAGTCTACTACTCTACAAATTAATTCATTATTACTTAATTAAATCATCTCTTCAGTTAATTCATTAAAGTCATTTTGGACCATTTAATGGCGACACCACAAATACAACAATCTGAAAGGCAGCTGGTGTTTCCAAACCAAAAAAAAAGAAGAAGAAGAAGAAAAAAAAGAACCGCACGATTTTCTGAGGTTGTTTTGACAGGGTTTTTAGCTCCCTACACTGTGGCTTGTGGCTACACTGTTAGATTGCAAGATAGATGCTACATACCAGGGCTATGGTATTTGGAGGGTGTGTACTCCATGACCTAACATAGAGGTATTAAGAAGGTAGTAACTGTGTAGATACACTGACCTGCTCAGTGATGAGAAGGAAGCTTTACATAAAAAATGGACTCTCTGATGCCTTAATATAAACGCAATGCACATTATAAATAGAATCAAGAGTAACTGAGCAGATCTTCCCATGCGTTAGAGGCGTTTTGAGGATGTTAGGTTTCATCACTTGGGACTTGCGCACAGTATACTGACGACTTTCTTGCATAAGAGCTTGAACGGTTTTTATCAGCACAAAAGAGGATCAAAAACACTAATTTTAGTAATAGTTTAAGAGTGATAAAAGAGCTTTAGATGATGTGTTTTGAAAGCTTCTCTCTAAATAACAATAACCTATAATTAACTACATGCCAGAAAGCCAGAGTGAGACGAGAGAGAGAGAGAGAGAGAGAGAGATTGGTGGGCAGAGGAAGGTAGGAAGGAAGGGGAGTCTGAGGGAAGGAAGAAAGGGGGGAGACTGAGGGATGGATGGAGGAAGGAGAGGGAAGATAGAGGGAGGGAGAAAGGAAGGAACAGAGGAAGGGGAGAGAGAGAGAAGGAGGGAAGGGAAAAGGAAGGGAGGAAGGAAGGGGAGTCTAAGGAAAGGAAGAAGTGGGAGACTGAGGGAGGGGGGAAGGACAGAGAGAGAGAGGGGAGGGGAAAAGAAAGGGTTAGAGGAAGAAGAGAGAGAGGTGAGAGAAGGAAGGGTGGAAATAAGAGACAGAGGGAGGAAGGAGAGAGAGGTAAGGGAGAGAGAGGTGAGGGGGAAAGGAAGGGATAGAGAATAGGGAGAGAGAGGTGAGGGGGAAAGAAAGAGATGGAGGATAGGGAGAGAGAGGTAAGGGGGAGAGGAAGGGATAGAGGATAGAGAGAGGTGAGGGGGAAAGGGAGGGATAGAGAATAGGGAGAGAGAGGTGAGGGGGAAAGGAAGAAATAGAGGATGGAGAGAGGTGAGGGGGAAAGGAAGGGATAGAGGATAGGGAGAGAGAGGTGAGGGGGAAAGGAAGGGATAGAGGATGGAGAGAGAGGTGAGGGGGAAAGGGAGGGATAGAGGATAGGGAGAGAGAGGTGAGGTGGAAAGGAAGGGATAGAGGATAGGGAGAGAGAGGTGAGGGGGAAAGGGAGGGTTAAATGGGGAGAGAGAAGGATGGAGAAAAGAATTGGATAGAGACAGAGGGAGGATCGATGGGTAGGGGGAATTAAAAAGGGTTGATGTGGAGAGAAAGAGACAGAATGCATGTGAGGGGGCAGAGGAATGAAAGACGGATAGAGTGACTGAGGGAAGAAAGGACGGTAATAAGAGACTGAGAGAGGGAGGAAAGGAAGGGATTAAGGAAGGAGACAGAGGGAGGGAAAGAGGACGGGGGACACAGAGGGAAGATTGATGGGGAGGGGGAAGAGAGAGATTAAAAAAGTAATAAAGGGGGAGAGAGAGAGAGACAGAATGCAGAGGGAGGAAGGAAAGGGTAGCGGGAGTGAGTAAGGAAAGAAAGAGCGACAGAAGGAGGGAGGGAAGGAAGGAGGAAGGGATAGAGATACAAGAGAGAGAGGGGGAAGAAATGAGTGAGGAAAACAAGGGATGTAGAAGAGAAGGATAGAGCGGGAGAAAGTGAAGAGTGAAAAATGGCGTTAACAAACAAAGTTTTGGAATATTCGGTAAGAGTTCAGTTTAAAAACAAAACGTTTTACTGTGTCACGTCACCAGGAGCACTCTCTGTATCCATGGTAATTCAGCAAAAGGTGGGAGGTCACAACTTTATCTAGGTTTCAGCAGTAGCTATCAAAATCCAAGCCCTCAGACAGAACCCACTCTAATGGACTTTTAATGGACATACACTCATTACAATGCAAGGGAGCAGACAACTGTGAATCATGTAAGGTGTGTGTGTCTGTGTGCATGTGTGTCAGTTTGCCTATTAAAGGCTGAAAGAAGACAAAAAAATGAGAGAAGAAAGGAGTCTGTGTTATATGTGAATGTTTTTAAGGCTTGATCCAAGCTAACAATGAGGAGATGATGCCAGGATAAGAAGTACATACATGAGATGGTGCAGCACAAATAACTGTTGCATTTGCTGTACTAGTGTACTAATAGTGTATATATTTACCTAAATGTTCTGATCCAGTTCCGATCCAGCTCCCAGTCCAGTACTCTAGTGCTCAAAGTTCAGAGTTTTATTAGTCACATACATAGTTATACACTGTAAAAGCAGCAGTAAAATGCTTTGATAACTATCTAGAATGTAAGTTAAAGTATTTAAAGTAAGATGGGCAAAGATACCTAAAGAAACCTAAAAAAAGGACATAAATCTATACAGTGGTCATAACAAATATATAAGAATCAAAATAAAGCATATGTGCACTAAATTTACACTAAACACAAAAGAAGAGTGCAATTCAGAGATGAGTTGTCAAGTGTATAGTGCAACAAGTGCACAGTGGATGTGCAACACAATGTTGTACTACTGAGCAGGAGGTAGTAATTATTGTAATAAGTGATTATGTTCAGCGAAATTATCGGCCGATACGGAGCTGATCTAAACATGTTTCTGTAAAGAATGCAGCCGCATTACTTAGGATGTACTTAGGATGGAACTTGAGATACTTGAGATGTGCTGCTAGCTGCATTTTTAAAGGTCATATTAAAAACTAATAAAATGAGTCAACCGTGCACTGCGTAGCTTGAATTAGGGTCAGTGTTAGTGTGTCTCTGCTATCGTAATGACGAGAAAAGTATGCTTTGCAACGTGCAAAAGTCATGTACTAAGTCTCTTAATTAATCATGGGTGTGTTTTGGGTGTAACGTGCAATAATAAATCAATCAGTGTGTCACTTGCCATTCCCTTTAATAGAAAGATGCAGTCTGCTTTTGGCGGATTGCTATTTCAGTGGTGTAAAGCCGGGGTGTACGTGCATCGGGCACACGCCTGTGTTGACATTCACTGCCAAGATAGCAACGAATGTCTGACTGTTGACATCTGCCTAAGT
The DNA here is from genome assembly GCF_030463535.1 of Salminus brasiliensis. Taxonomy (NCBI): domain Eukaryota; kingdom Metazoa; phylum Chordata; class Actinopteri; order Characiformes; family Bryconidae; genus Salminus; species Salminus brasiliensis. The sequence continues at coordinate 28,062,868 of NC_132885.1, read as the reverse complement.
TGTTTTCAGTCAGTGGAGCACCTGTGTTTTACGTTGCCAAGATAGCAACACACCAGACATTTACCTGAACACCCCTCATTTTGAGACCACCACGCCCACTGGCATAGATATTTATGCAAGCACTGTTGCTTTTTTGAACCTACCATGGAAGGCGTGAAAATACACTGTTGGTGGGACACAAGATAGCAATGAGCATTGCAACAGGCCTTGCGCAAGGTGTGTGATTATTTTTAATAATGTGGTGAATGAGCTATGATTTTAGTTTTCTATAATGTGTGTGTGTTAGCCTCTTCCTTTCAGTGGTTCACCCGCCAGTAGAACAGAGCTTCCACAATAGTTTTGCATTGTTAACAGGCATAATTCGAGAGTAAAAACCTAGTGGGACCATATTTACCCACATGGATATAATGGATTATAATATCTTTGTCTTGGCATAGGTACAATGAAACTGGGTGTTGTTTTTTTTTCTGTTGCAAGGTGGACAAAAATGGCAGAGAATAGACACAATAAACACACAGATGTTATGTTAAGTTTTCATGTTTCACTGTAAAATAGTTTCACTCTGGTATAGTATATAAGAGTAGTTTTTTATAGACATAATGAGGGAAATGTGAATGTGCAATGTTGTCTAAATATTGTGGTACAAAGTCTGTTCACAACACCGCTATACAGACAAAGGGTTTGTAAACCGTAAAGTATTTGCACCAACTGTCAAAGCTTAATTTAAGCAGCTGCATTCTGAACTAGTTGAAGCTTATTTAATGATTTGCATGACCTTCCAACCAGAAGGGCATTACAGTAATCCAGTCTTGAAGTTAGGAATGCACCAGCTTCTCAGCATCACTTAATGAGAGTATATTACACAGTTTGTCAATATTACATAGATGGGAGAAAACAGTTTTTAAACTATGTAGTGTATGTATGTGTGCATCAAATGAGAGTACAGAGTCAAAAACAACCACTATGTTCTTTACAGGGGTGCTGGGTATGAATGCTAACCCATCTAGATTTACAGCAGTGTTAGGATTTTTGCATTTATCAACATTGGGACATGGGAGTAAGACCTCAGTTTTATCTAACGTGTGATTTTATTAAGACAAATGTCCTTATTTGTTTTAGCTGATAAAGATGGATGTCATCAGCATAGCAACTATGCGTACGGATTGTTTTGGCCAGCGGCAGCATATAAACAGTGAATAGTAAACAGTGACCCAGGATTGACCCTTGAGGAACACCAGAATTAACTTTAGTGTAGTGAGAAAATTCATTATTTATGTACCCCTTGGTAGCAATCAGTCAAGTAGGATTTAAACCAAGTGAGGTCCTTTTATTTCTACAGTATTTTCTATTGTCTATTGAGCAGGATTGCATGATCTGTGGAGTCAGAGGCAGCACTAAGATCAAGCAGCGTAAGAATAGTTGTGCAGCCCCTATCAAGCGGAGTAAGTAGGTCATTTGTGACTTTTAGTAAAACGGTTTCAGTGCTGTAGTTGGGTCTAAATCCGGACTTAAAGACCTTGTGAATGATATTGGCCTATAATTACCAAGCTCGTGGGGGTCAAGATTAAGCTTTTTGATAAAAGGCTTCTTAATCATTAAATGAAAGAGATTTAGGTATGTAGGCAATGCTAAGGGACTAGTTTACTATGTCCAGTACTGGTTCAGTGACCCTAGCACAATGTGTTGGGCTAGGATCCGGTACACATGATGATAACTTTGACAAGCTAATTATTCTAACCAGGTCCTTTTAGTAACTGGGTTCAAGTCCGGTAGGTATGCTTTGGAGCTGGTGCACTATTCATCAACACAAACTTTTAAAAACATTTTATCATTAAAAAGGTCATGAAATCATTCCTACTAATTTAAGCAGGGAGTGTAACAGTTAGTTCATTTATGACTGCTAATGAGTTTGGTAACAGTATTAAACAAGATTAGGTAGTGGTGATAGACTGGGTATTTCAGTCAGATTGGGTATTTAGAGCATAATGGGCCCTATCTTACACCCTGCACAAGGCACGTTGCAATGCTCATTGTTACCCTACACCCCACAAACAGTCTATTTTCACACCTTCCGTCTGCTCATGGGAGTCAAGATTAAGCTTTTAATAAGGCTTCTTAATCATTAAGGATAAGGCTTCTTAATCATGAAATGAAAGAGATTTAGGTATGTAGGCAATGCTTAGGGACAGGTTTACTATGTCCAGTACTGGTTCAGTGACCCTAGCAGAATGTGTTTAACACCCTGCGTAAGGCACATCGCGATGCCTATTGCTATCTTGTCTATTTTTACACCTTCCATTTGCGTTGTTTAAATAGCAACAATGCTTGTAAATATATCTACACTGATGGGTGTGGTGGTCTCGAAATGAGGGATGTTCAGGTAAATTGCTGGCGTATTGCTATCTTAGCAACAGAAAACACAGGTTCCACTGACTGAAAATAACCTAGGCAGACGTCAACAGTCAGACGTTCATTGCTGTCTTGGCAGTGAATTGTCAACACAGGCGTGTGCCCAATGCATGTAAACCCCGCTTCACAGCACTGACATAGCAATCCACAAAAGTCAGAGCACACATGGCTCTTAAAGGGAATGGCAAGTAACACACTGGTTGATGGCTAGTCTAAAGATCGCTCAATCAGTAGAGCTAAAAAGTCAATTGACTGTGATACTTAAAGACTAAGCAAATATTTAGCTTTATAACCTAAGTTTTAGGTTATACCTGGAACTGAATCATAAATTGTGGCTACACCGCTGCCATGATCAGACCTGTGTGGGTAACTATAGTAGCTAAAACCTGGGGGAGTCGATTCATTCAGAGCTAAATTAGGATTTGCCAAACTTTCACAGAGACATGACTGAGGTGGTTATCAGTAATGATTATATTGACAATGACTGCTTTAGGTGCTAGAGATTGTATATTTAACAGCCTAAATTCAATGTGGAAGCTGCTTGTACTCTGAAAACCGGAAGAGTTTGTTGAAGGGTTGTATAATAAGGTTGTTAAAACTGATTTTCTTACATCCGACTTACCTACCTAAATGGTGTGACTGGGTAGGGCCAGTTGGGCCTGGCGTAGCATCTTCTCAATGTTCCTGGAGAGAACGACAGAACCCAAGCAGCTCGGATAAAGCCCATCACTCCCTAAAGCTTTACCAGTTGTCTACAAAGTTATTTCTGATGCAATCGCACCAATACTTAAGCCAGTAGTGGAGTATGAGGAGTCGGATGAATGGAAGTGTGCAGTAGTGCTCCTTCAGGACCTCGCTGTGTCGGCCAGAGATGTTCTTCGTCCCTCTTTGGAGAATGATGGTGCCGAAGGTGGCACGCTGCCACAGCGCCGTGGGAAGGCTGACAACGTCCAGGACACAGGCACCTGGAAAACATGTGACCGTGGCACGATCCTTTGGGCCCAATACTTTTAAGTGTCTTACAATAGAATCTTCAATAATGAGAACACCACCCTGAGTAGTTGTCAAAGATGGCGACAGCGAAAGGCTAAGGATTGTGCAGAAGTGGAGAGGATTATCCCTAGGGTCCACCTCGCCGTTAGTGCTGGGGTTGAAACGGACATGTAGGAGGTGTCCCGGGCTGCCTCCTGCCTCGTTTTCCATCAATGAAGCTCGAGCTGCCTCTCCCACAGCAGCTGGATCTGCCAGACCAGCTGGGTGAGCTCCTTGCAGAGCATCTGGGAAGCTCATTCCTCTGCAGTTACCATGGTCCTCATGAGTAAACAAACGATGGTTAGTAAGATGAAATAATGTACAGTAACATGCGTAGTAGCAGATTACAACAATTACAAAGTACAAAGATTATACCAACTGGCTTAGAGTCATAAGCCAAAGCGAATATGAAAGAATATAAAGAAATGACTAAGAGAAACAAGCAACAAGAGAGCTAGGAAAGCAAAAACAAGCTAGAAAAGCCCTGTCAAACATAAGTCTTCCAATCAATAGGATTGGAATTGATAAGTCGTTAAACAATCACTTGTCATCTAAAAAAGCCCTAGAAGGATTTCTTTTCTTTTTTTTAGATAATCTTTTTTTATAATAATTTACATTATTTTCCTATTTCTCAGTCCTGGCAGACTTTGTACCTTTTCAGATGTATGAATTACATGCAAAATTGCTTGCAGAGAATGTGTCCTTTTTCTGTAAACCGTAAAAACACCTGCCCCCCCAGCGAGCAGCGTTAAAGAAAGCAGATCTCAGCTGATAAGCTTTAAAGCAGCCATCTTAGCATGCAGTAAGCGTTTCTTTATCTAAGCAATGATTTCTCTCTCACTCAGTGCAGTCAGGGTTAATCATCTAAAATCAGCGATAAAAAACGTCATTAATATAATTCCTTTTCGGTCTGGTTTCAAATGGAAAAATTATTTAACAGCTGGGGGAAGGGTCTGCACTGCATCAGCTGCAAATTTGGTGCAATTATCACACTGATTGTGCTATTCCATTTTCTCATTCAGCGGGAACCCTCGGAGTGAAGCGTATGCGAATCAGTGTGTACTTTGCCAGTGCAGAGTGTGAGTGTGTTTCTCTCTCTGGCTCTAACAGGAACTCAACGTTCTGTATGAAAGTGTCCATGACTCTGCTGGTGGCTGATAATGACACAGCGGCCTGTTATAACTCCAAACTGCGCTATTCAGAGAAGGCTGAACTGGGCAAGAGCAAAGACATCACCTGCCCCGATATCCAGGACTATGTCCAGTCTGGCCAAACGCCACAGATAACGTGGTACAAGGTAGTGTGTGTGTGTGTTTGTGTGTTTGCCTTCTGGCTGTCAGTGTTCTCTCTGTGTTTGTTTGATAAGGTTATTGTATTTATTTTGTATTTGTTTTTGCTCTCTCTAAGCATTGTGTCCTGTTCTCTCTCTCTCTCATTCGTTCTCTCTCTCTCTGGTTATCAGGAGTGCAGTGTGTGGCAGTGGAGAGAGACTATACTGCAGTCTGCAGACACTTTGTCCATCCAGGAAGTGACAGAAGATGACATTGGAAACTACACCTGCGAGCTGCCTTTTGGAGGCTTCCTGGTGCGCAGGACCACTTACTTGAGCGTGACAGGTAATACCTAGTGTCTGTGTGAGTGTGTGTCCTGTATGCATAACCACATATAAGGGAAACACTTCTTCTTGCCTCCACATTGATCCCTCACAGTAAGTTTCCTCTTTTCTGTGGCCAAATCATTATTACTTTAATATTTTCTTTTATTTATTATTTACTTTCTAGGCTGATCCATCAGCATGGGCCGTTTTAGAAACAGGCATTTGAAATACACCCACACTTTTTCACATTCACTTGAAATTTCATGCTCCTTTTTACTGGCTGCAATTTACACCCAAACATGTGTGTGATGTATAGAATTTATCTATACAAACTTGGCATGCTTAAAGATGAGCTTTTTCACTTCTGTGACTTTCTGAGACAGATTCTGGGACACCATATGGATTATTATTTTTCAGTAACTACGGGGAAAAAAGATGCAAAGGATGCTTCTGCTTTTTTTAAGCGATTACGTAATTCTGTGTAATTGTGAAACTGTGTTATTTTTGTGACGAGACCACAGCCATGCAAATGTCGAACCATAATTCCCCTAGTCTTGATTCTGCACATCAGGCCGCGTAAGTTCATTTGCATTTGCTATTAGAAATCGGAGATTTGCAAGCACTGTTCGCGTTACCGCCATGAACCTGGCGATGTATTAATATAACCAGATAGAGCAGGTTAGTGTAGGTTAGGAATATGAGTAAAGTGCATAATGTCAAAAAGATTAATATATATTTTATACACTGAGCTTCCCTCTCTCCAGGCTGTTTAATAAAGAGTTTTCAGGCTGGTGTGTCTTTATAATGTTAACTGCAGTGATGAAGCACTTCATTATAAAGCAGTGACAGTCCTGCTGACCCACTTTACAGTGCGCACACACACTTAACCTCCATTATTGCTGTGACCTTACAGCTGCTCTCTCTCTCTCTCTCTCTCTCTCTCTCTCTCTCTTTTTTTCTCTCTCTCTCTCTCGTTCTCTCTCTTTCTCTTTCTCTCTCTCCCGTTCTCTCTCTCTGTCGCTCTCTTGTCACACACACACATATGCATTTACATATACATAAAAATCCTTAACAAGCCACGGAGCCCCACATTATGTTGGCAATCCATTATATCCAGTGTGTTCCATTTTGTGGCATGTTGGCTGCCTCAGAAGCGATCACTTCAGCATTACTCAGCAAACGAGCTGTGCAACAACTGACGGAAAGCTACTGATGTGTTTTCTGAGTTAGCACTGACCATTCGCAGATGTTCCTGTTGAGTGTCCTGATGATTCACAGCCGTTCACATGGTCCATCTTAATGTTATTCTCTGTGGAGGCTGTGTATACAAATGTGCAGTTCCTGTTAATTGCAGTCACATCAGGAGAAAGAGTTTGAAGCAGTTGGGATTTTAGGTCTCATTACTGTCCTGTAGCTCTTACTCTTACATATTCAGATGTGAGTACAGTGATGCTTTATTATTTGCAAGGTTGTTTAATGAACTGGGAAGTATTTGTTTCAGTACAAAATGACAAATATGGCACTTTCACTCTTTTTCATTAAAGACGCTCGTTATTACAGCTTATTACAAGCATCTATTCTGCTTGAGAAGGTGTCCAAGGAATCTTGATTACTGTTGGCCTCCACATAGAAAATGTGCATTTAAATATTATTCAATTTGTTCGTTAAATGGCACTTGCTAATTATGTGGACTGGCTGTCTGCAGTGCCGAAAAGAGAAAATGACTCTTCGTCTTTTATGGGATTTGTTGGTTTGTCATAAAAACCACTCAGTGTTACTGATTCAAGATGTGGCCCATCTTAAAATGTGAAGAGCATGAAGATATTATTTCTTTATAGTGTTTTTGCAATACTTCCCTCAATAATTGTTTGCTGTAAAAGTGCCGTTCTTTTTTTTTTAATTCTGTTCATAGTCGTGGCATTATAAGCAGGATCATAAAACATACTGAGATGGGATTGAATCTTAAAAGCTGCGGGTGGGCATTTTAACCCTTTTTTCATATCCCAGCAAGAAAATATTTATAATAGGTATGAATAATCAAGGGCCCACAGTGTTTTACCTGTAAAATAGTTGCACAGCATAATCTTTCATTTGTATGCCTTATAAATAATAACAAATGTATAGATGGCATCTTACTGGTGTGGGTTTTCTCTATTTCAGTGATCGACACAAAAACCTACTTCAAAGCATATAGCTCCCCCTTGTGGAGAAACCTTCTATTTTCCTGCTAGACTTGTGTGAGTAAGTTACGGGCCAAATCAGCAAGTTCTAAATGTTATTTAGCAAAGGAGCACCTCAAAGTTCACTTAGTGGATTTAGTGGATTATGTTTGTTTTTTATCACAACGCCCTTTGACCTTTAGCATGTTGGGTCACACAGCCTGCCCTGCTGTAATTATTCGTATTCGTATATAAGATATTTTTGCATATATACTATGTGCAAATGTTATGTTCGAATGCGTTTAGCTACTTTATGTTGAACCCACTGCTGACACAGATAGCACCATCCAGTACTTTTGGGATTGATTGGGGTGGAGATTCATTTAACATCCTGACCTCACTAATGTTCATGTCCCTGAATGCAATCAAATCCTCACAGCAGTTCTTGTTCAAAATTTAATAGAAAGCTTTTCCTGGAAAGTAGATAGTTACGCCAACAAGTGAAGTGTAGGTTAGACGTGAAGCTTTGGCTCTGGTTGTGGCCAGACCAAGAAATAATGACAATTTTTGTTATTCCTACATGTGCCATATATATTCAAATATCCAAATTTCTTTTTGATTGTTATATATATGGTCTTTTAATATTTTAAAATAAATATAAAAATAATTCAAATAATTTTTAGAAACATATTTTGCAGAGTCAGAGCTTCATGTATAAGCTACACTTCAACACCTGCTCATTACTTGTTTCGTATTCTGTTTTTGTTGGAGCAACCATCTCTACTGTCTAGAAAAGACTTTCTACTAAATTTGAAGCATTGCTGTGAAGATTTGATTGCATTTACGGACAAGAATGTAAAAAGGTTTAACTACCTTTGAAGCAACACTGAGTAGCATTTGTGCCTTAAAGTAACAGCTTTAAAATCGCATAATGCTGCTTTAAAAAATGAATAATAACACACAATTGGAAATTAAATTGGATTTATCGATAACCATGAATAAAATAAAAATAATAAAAAGATTTTTTAAATTATGGTTATAGTAGTTTTATGCATCTACTGGCCAGTTTGTACTAAGCTGCTCCTGGCTGGACATTTTTGCTTGATGGACCACTCTGGACCTAGTGGTAACACTGACGGCTTGTAACAATCTCGGGAACAGCAATACCTGGCACATGTAGCGTCACTGCTGTGCTGAGACCGGTCCAGCAGCCAAGTGGTCAGAAATTGACCCTTGCTGGTAGAAAGGGCTTGGTAGAGTGACTGATGCACTGTGCGGCAACAGATGGGCTATAGTCTAGAATTGTACACCTTTAAAGTGGACGTATAAAGTAGTTGGAGCTCATAAAAGTGGTCAGTGGGTTTGAATATGATCTATTGTATCTAATAAAGGTGATGCTCGGTGTATTTAAGCGGAACGATTTGGACCAGTGGTATAGATGAGTAAGTGAATAGGCCACTCATAAAACGGAACTACTCTGGACAATAAAACCTAGCCTCTTGCATCCCGTTCCCAGCTGCAGCGCCACAAGGGCCCGCGAATGTCTGTCTTCTGCCGCAATAACAGCAGGCCTAACAGGCATCAGAGGACTAAATGATGAAAACCTTGAACTTGAAGACACTAAAACTTTTTCACTAAATAAAGTCAGTAAAGGATTCTGTGCCAGTGCCAGCTATTAATGACTAGTGCTTTCAGAAGGAAGCTTATCAAACTGGCAAGATTAGCAAAATATGAATAATTCATAATTAAAATAATGTGGGTTCAGTGGTATTTTTTAAATATTGATATTGATCTGCTATTTAAATAAATGTAATAAGCATCCGTTATGTCCGAGCTATTTGAGGCACTTTATTTACAACAGTCATTAAAAAAAACCTACGCTCAAACATCTCAGATATGCTATTACTGTACGGGAAAAAAAGGTTAAACTAAAATAATTAGAAATGGAATAATTGAAAGTGTAATGCTTTGCTATGTGCTTGCTGTTCATATTTAGAAATTAGGGTTCCTTGTGGTTCCTGTTATCACATTACCTACTTCACTTCACACAAACTAGATTGTGCTATAAGAAATGTGACTAGCGTTGTTCTAGAGTCCGATTGATTTTGCCTCGATTGATATCTGATCTGGCATTTTCTCCTGGTCGCGACAGATCGATGCCACCCTCTCCAACTAGATTTTTTTTCGTTTTTTTTTTTACACACCCATTATCTTTCATTCAGATCACTCTGTATACTGCATTGCGACTTAGTTGAAGATGTGGCCATTTTAACATCTAAACTGGTTACAGCAATTGCGCCGGTGTCTAGTCTAGTGTTTTTCTTCTGGCACAGTCTGATGGCCTTTAGCCTGAGAGAAATGGGAGCACAAATGATTTTCTCTATTTTCTTGAGTACATACTGACAGTCTATTACTGCAAACATGATTTTAGACCTCCAGGCTTTGAAAAGGTGTCTGTGCGGGACTGTCCATGCTTGTGTGTGTGTGTGTGTGTGTGTGTCTGTGCTACATGTTTTCTAAATCCATCCAGTTAAAACAACAGAACTGTAGCTCAAGATGATATGGTGAAGTTTCAGTGTTTGAGTGCTCGATGTTCCAACATTTGAAATACTTGATCTGGTTCTGTATAGGAGACAAATTTAAACAGCATGGAACAAGCATTGTAAGTAAGGGGGGCATCCGTACAGTTCTCTAGTCTATGACTGCTGTTTGTATAACATTTTATGGTTATCCAACAACTGGTTTGGTACATCAGTGATTAATGATGGTAAATCATGTGAGCTGGTGATGGAATTGAACAAACCCAGGTGCTGAATGGGCCTTTGACTTCCGCTGAGAGGTGTTGTGTCCTCCTCCAGTGAAGTTGCTATTTTGGAGTGCAAGGGATTTTGCATGCCAGCAACATTTGTATATTATTCATGCAGTTACCTAATCAGCTAATCATGTGCCGGAATCTTGTTTTTTTACCTGACAAAAAGCATCCCCACAACATGAGATGCTCCCACCCCTAATACATGGAGATGGAGAGTTTTAGGTTCATGCAACACACATCAAATTGAACTTGAAACACCCTAAAACCATATCCCCCCATTTTAGCTAGACCCCCTAAAGAGTTCTGGCCAACTTCAAGACATGCAGAATCTTAAATTGTCATGTGGTTGTGACTTTTCAGGTCCAGCTGTGTGTAGCATAATGCTAACGTCTCTCAGCGCTTCTGAAGAACTGTTGGAAACGTAGTGAAGCATAAATAAAAAATTGTAATAAATCATTCACAGTGAAAACTGTGGTGTCAAGCCGACGAGACATCGCTGGGCTAAGAAGATAGAAGTGAGAAGACTTCAGTAAGAAATGTTGATTCGTCACTAATTAGGAGAACGCTAAGCCTGCTTACTTGTGTGCTCTACATCAGCACTGCTTTAGTGCGAATGTTAAGAGTCTAATTGCTGCTTTTGGAGCTTTGCATGAGCTGCACTCACGAAGACTTTGACGCCAATGTACTTACAAGCTTTTCCGTGTGAAAGCTATTTCGGATTACACAATGTGGTTTCCATGGCCACCTGTGTGGTGTCCATGCCAACAGCAGATTGAGACCGAGCACTGTGAGAGTGTGTGAGAGAGGGAGAGAATATATGTGTGTCTGTGTGTATGTGTGTGTGTGTGTGTGTGTGAGAGAGAGTGCACACGCACATGTAAGAGGGGGGTTATGGAGGTGTGCCGGGGCAATGCCAACCTCCTTTCTCAGCCACACATACACACACACACACACTCATGCACACACACACACCTGTACCCACCTGTGCCCACGCTTACAAATCACCATGGAAACAGGGAATCGAGAAGAGGTGCTTTGATTCCAGCTGGAGCGGCAAAGAGGCTAAGGCAGCGTCAGCCGCAGTGCCAGGATGGAACTTAATAAATGAAATTGACAGTTTTTCTACTTCTCACCGAATGCAGCACATCGGCCTGGCAGAGTAGTGGAATCATATACCCCGTCAATTAGCACTGTGCAAGCCTCAGGTCTGAACCGTCACATACGTGCCTCTGTGATGAGTTATTACGTGAACTCAAATAGGTCCCATTTATGTGGCTTCTGCCGTTGTTTGGCATGCTGTTATCTACTGACGGCAAAAAGATTTGCTTAGATAGAAATGGCAGTAGCAGTCATCCTGAAGCCTGAACTTTTCTTTTCTTGAACTTCTCTGTTTTTATTGATAACAGTATGTCTTGCCTCTTATCAGAAAGCAGATAAGCAAATCGATTTGAGACCATTTAAAAAGGCCTGAATCTCATATTTGTCTACCTGACATTTGTGTGATTGAGCATTTTGCAACTTTTCTTTACCCTTTAGAATTCTACAGACTGTACGGCACTGAAACTTCAGTGAATGGCATTAGTAAACTACTGTGTGTGAAATAGGTAGATACAGAGTCATTGTTGATTGACATCATAAAAACAATTTCAAAATAGGATGTTTTTGTACATTTCCAAGAACAGATGCATGATAATTTTGTAAAATAAAAAACCCTCCTGGGCAAAATATCTGTTATTGTGAACCATTAAGTAAGTAAGGCACTGATGACACAGTATAAGACTCACTGTGCTCAATACTTAGTATAAAGCCTTCTCTTAGGGTAGGATCACAGATTGCCAACACCTTATTGTAGCCAGCTAAGCTGAGTCTTTTGATTTTTGTTTGGGGAATTTTTTTTTACCCATTCTTCCTTGCAAAAGGCTTCTGTGAGATTCTTTGGTCGTCTTGCACCTTGCACCTGCTCTTTCGCTGACTATCCAGAGAACATCAATGATGTTTCGCTCAGGGGTCTGGGAGGACCATGGAAAGGACCCTCAGCACCCTTGTACCTTTTGGGGTAGTCCATTTTGGATTTTGAGGTGTGTTTAGGATCAGTATCCTGTTGTAGGAGTCGTTCACTTTTCATTTTCATGATTTTGTTTTTTAACAGACAGTATGTAATGTTTGCCTTTACAATCTGCTGTTATTTAAATGAATCCATTCTTCCCTCTACCGGTAAAACGTTTCACTTTTGTGCTGTCATGCCACTGGCTGCAAAACAATCTGAAAGCATGACTAAGATCAATCCACCCCCATGCTTAACAGCTAAAGAGTTTACTGAAATTGCAAAAATGACAAAAATAACTATGGGACCTAAGGGATTTTTTAAAAATATGGGCCTTTCTACAATTCGGTATATATTGAGGCAAGTATGTTATAATCGATGTAGCTGAGCTATGTCCTATCAGCCTTGTGGCTCTTGTGGTAACTTAAAGAAACAATAAATTAAAGAAACAATAAATAGCAAACATGCTTTGGCTGTTAAAATACATTAATTTGAATGATTGCACTGAATGACATGTAACAACATGTATTTGTGACATTTGTGTTCATGGAGTGGTGTGTGTATGTGCATGTGTGTGTGCTGATTACATGCACTTTTGATTTGAGCTCATGTTAGTTTGTAATTTCCCATGGTGCACTGGGGTTGTGATCACACATCTTTTACACATGCTCCCAACACCATGCATCTGTCAAGACTAATCACGAAAAGGTGTGTATGCACTAGTGTGTGAGTCTTTGCCCTAATCAGGACAGGGTGTTATGCAATCATAATTAATTAAGGCTTAATTACAGAGGCTGCTAAATGAAAGCGAGGCTGCTAAATTCTTGTTCAAGCGCATGAACACACACACACACACACACACACACATGCTTCTCAATACATTTACATGCCTATAACAAGCATGCTTCTTTTTTATCTCTGACCTGTGTTCAGCACTCTTCTCTTTCACAGTCCTCTATCTCCATGTCTTGCTCCCATACCTGTGTGTTTCTCAAGGACACACACAAGTAATTTTCCATATAAATATGTTGCCAGTCACAGTAAAATAGGTCTGCAGGATCAGTATGCTTTTCTAAAGTGGAACATATCCACTGCTGTCTGCCACACTGTACTCCCCGAATAGACTCTCATGTCTTTTGAAGCATCAAATCTGCCCTATTTTTCTGCAACCTATAACTAAAACGAAGCTAAGGGAAGGGAAGGCTGCTGCATGCTTGCAGAGTTTAGCTACGGCTGTTCTATCCTCCATCCTCACACAACCAAAGATCCAACCAATCCACAACATATGTCCAAATGTCTCACAAATGTCTAACCAATAAACTGCTCCTGACCTTAAGTGCTTTTTAGCCAAAGCTTCATGTATCATTGCTCAACCCATAGAAGCTCTGGAGTCCTTGCGGGTCATTCGCTACAATGTTATTAATGTTATAGCAACAGTTACTATAACAGTACACTAAAACTGTATCACTCCGCTGACATGTTGGCAATGCCAACAAAAATTGAAAAGGGTGAGCTGATACTTTGACAGCTCTATGTCCATACCCCCAAAGGTCAGCCTTATTGTATTAGCATTAGTATTATCTTAGGCTGCATACAGGGTTTAACAGGTACCTTAACAAACCTCCATTTAGTCAGTCCTGTTTACTGGACCTTGAGTTTAAGCCTGCAAAACAACATCTTACTGGGAACCATTAAAACAATAAGATGCTAAGGGGGAGACAAAGTGACACCCACAGATTAGGGAATATAAGACAGTCCCTCTTATGTATACATCCATATATCTATATAAATGTATATTAATTCAACATCAATGCATTATTGATCAGGACCACTGAAACAATCATCTAATTAAGTGGGTGTATGCATATTTTGCATTTTTGACCACATATAACATTTTGTCACCCCCAAAAAATGAAAATCGTGACATGATGGGTATATGTAAACTTCCGATCACAACTATCTAATAAACAAACGGGATGTAAGGACTCAACAAAACAAACTTGTGTACACGAGTGTGTGGGAGTCAGTGAGTGTGTATGCGTTTTGTCGAGTGGTTACGTCCTGTGTGGTTGAGTGAGTGTGTGTCGGTCCTCTAATGGAAAAGCATTGTACCAACTTGCGGGGGTCACATGTATTATTCACGCTGCACAGCACACACACTGCAGGGACCCATGTAACACACACCGGAGAGTGAGAGCAAGCGAGAGGGTTTATTTCTGTGAGTGTGTGTTTGCGTGTAAGAAAGAAAGAGAAAAAGAGCTGTGAATCTCTGAAGGAGTGTGTGTTCTATAACACTTCTCCTACACTCAGTCTGTCAATATATCACTCACACACTGTATCAACTGTGTGTGTGTGTGTGTGTGTGTGTGGGGGGGGGGGGGGGTGTTCAGAGTGTCCTGTTCAAGTTCTTTTTTTTTCTCTCCTAATCTAGATCCGATTCCTTCTTATAATGTTGAGCATACTGACACCAGGACTGATCCAATTAAGACTTACATAATTAAATAATTGATTCATTGCCTTAAATATAATACAAATGTGATGATTTGTGCCAAAAGGACTAACGACAGAATCAGGTGTAGCTCTTTAGGCCTCAGCAGGCAAAAGAATGTGGCCCCCAATCAAGGTTCAAAATCATTTAGTTGAGGTAGGGTTGAGGCAAGAGCTCTAAGGAGAAAACAAGAAAGTTCCTTCAACCTCAATCTTGTCAATGTTTTTAGGTATCTTGCTTTGCAAATGATGACACAGGCATGTTGGAATAAGAAAGGACCTTCCCCAGACTGTTATTACATAGGTGGAGGCATATAATTGTCTAAAATGTCTTTGTAACATTAATGTTACCATTCACTGAAACACAGTGGCTGGACCTAAAGCCTGAAAACCCTGAAAAGCAGCCCCAGACCATTACCCTCCCACCACCATACTGTACTGCTGGCACTGTGCAGTCTGGTACAAAGTGTTCTCTTTCAAACTATATTGGCCATCAGACTGCTTGATGGTAATGTGTAATTCATTACTTCAGAGAACATATTTTCAGTGGTCTAGAGTCTAGAGCCTAGTGCCTCCAGAATGGTAATAGTAATGGTAAGCTTATATGCAACTGCTTGGCCATGCAAAGACATTTCATAAAGCTCCTGGCTCAGTTATTGTGCTAATTAGGTAGTTTAAGGCAGTTTTGAATGCTACATGCTTCAGTGCTCAGTGGGCCCGGTCTGTGCATTCTGAGGCCCTGCTTTATGGTTGGGCTGTTGTTGTTGTCCATTGCTACTTCTAATTTAAAATAAGAGGAATTACTATTGACCATGGCAGATCTAGCAGGAATAGAAATTTCATGAAATGACTTGGGGTAAAGATGGCATCCCACGACACATAAAAAGCTTGCCTTTGCTTACCTTTTTTGAGCTTGATTTCAAGTCAAGTCAAGTCAAGTGGGTTTTTATTGTAATTTCAACTATATACAGAGTACACACGTACAAAAACGAAACAACGTTCCTCCAGGACCATGGTGCAACATAGACACAGTGCATACAGAACACAAGTGCAACACAGTACAAGTGCAGACAGACAACACAACACAATACAGACAAAGAATAATAAATAAATTAGGGGTAGTGTGCAAATTATACAGTATGCAATAAATATTGAGTCCAGTGAGGTAGTATAGTTGTAAAAATGTTTGGTGAGAGAGAGAGAGAGAGAGAGAGAGAGAGAGTGTATGCAACAGAAAAAAAACATCAGTTCTGTCTCTGGAGTTGAGAAGTCTGATGGCTTGGGGGAAGAAGCTATTGCAGAGTCTGGTCATGTTGGACCGGATGCTGCGGTATCTTCTTCCTGATGGCAAGAGGGAGAACAGTCTGTGTGAAGGGTGGGTGGAGTCCTCCACAATGCTGGTTGCTTTGCGGATGCAGCGGGCAGTGGGCATCCCCAATTTTTATATACCTGTTAGCAATGTTGTTTTGATTATTGTTTATACACTTTTGGCCATGCAGTATATGTATTTTATATTAGTAATCATGCACTCTGCTTAACATGATTTTGTTCATTTAAAGATGAAAGAAGAAGTACCATTATTTAAATTACTGTAAATAAATGTATGGATAGTAACTAACTTTCACCGCCAACAACAAGAAGATCAAGCAGTTAACCTAAGATCAAAAAAACATAAGATAAACAGGTGAAGATGGTTTAGATAGAAAGACAACATAAAGGGTTTAATACAAGGTTTAATACAATTTCAGCAAAAAGCTCACATCACAAGTAAACATGTGAAGTAAATCAGACAAATTTTGCAGTTATTTGGTTCAATAATAGAAAATCAACATTAAAGAGCATTGTATTTTATTTGAGTGTAATACCAGTAAGGTGGGTTGTAGTAAGTGCACCATTAGCATTAGCCAGTTTAAACTGTGCAACCTCAAACAGCAGTTTAGTACATCAGTATTTTATAAGACCTGATCTACTGAGGTAGAAAGGAAAGAGTGTTATTACACTCACGCTGTCAGATATTCATGGATGCTTGAAAAAAAGCTGATCAGACCTGAGAAGTAAATTGAGGTCCACAGATATTGTTTGGGATAGCAGAAAACCACACGCATGGTGGAATAAGCTCTCTTCCAGCAAAACATGTTTTACATTATGAACACATGGAACAAGATGCAACAAACTTGTGAATATCCTCTTACACATCCTCAGACTGATAACAGTAGATGTAGTTGAGTGTGTGCTTCACCAGGCTGATCTGAAGACAAAAAAAATTATCCTACCTGATAAGCTGATCCCACACAGAGCAGATACATACTTTGTCCTGGATGGACAGTGCTGTGGGACAGGTGAGGTCTAACATTTGGTCTCTCTAACATCTCTTCATCTATCTCCTATCTAATGAGGGCCAACACCATGTGCAGGAATGGTTTTCTCTCTGGGGGCATGCTTTGAGCATTTGACGGTGTGAGCATTCATCATTGCTGTATACACGAGACAGAGCATCAGCTTTTGTGTTATGAGTGTGTGGATGAAATGTGCTAGTAAATGCTAGGAAGCCTGAAAAGAACAGAGACCAACCAGCTTGTTGAATGAATGTGTAGCTCCCTCTAACCAAAATAGTAATTTTTAAAGGCTTTTGCAGCGTCTAGTAGCTCATGAGGTATACCAACACAAGAAAACCACCCCAATGTCTTAGAGGCATTGACTTCCACAATATTCAGATGTGCCAGAATGCTTATAAAGATCTTTTTTAAATGCAGAAGGCAACTTCAGCTTGTATGATTTTTTTGGCATTACCTCTAAGAAGGGCAGTAAAGGGGCAGCGATGTTACCCATGAATAAATCTACATTAAAAATGAGTGAATCCCAGAAAATGTAGTGACCCTTTAACTGATGTAAGTATGGGTTAATTAACTTTGGCATTGTCCTTTCTATTACCCATGACAACACTTTGTTGAACGAATCATTTACCTAAAAAGGTAGTGGACGAGAGGTAAAACTCATAATTCTCTGCTTTGATGTACATCTGATTCTCACATGGCCTAGCTAGGGCCTGATGAATATGTTAAACAAGTGTCTCGAGATCAGGTGAGTAAACTAGAATGCTATCGAGATAAGGAATGGGCCAAGCGTGTCCCTTAAGACACCGTTAACTAGAGCTCGGAACGCTGATGGAGCATTACACAAACCAAAAGGCATAACCAAGTACTCATAGTGCCTCCTAGTGGTGGTGATAACCAGTTTTCCACTCAGCCCCCTTGTTGATCCGAATCAAATTATAAACACTTAAGAGGTCTCAGTACTAAACATGATAGCTCCATGAAACTGTTCTATCTCTACTGGGACTGAAAGTAATATGTATGAGCAGGGTTTTGTGATAAAATTCAAACATGGACAAATGAAGCCCTGTTCTTATGTTTCTTGTACATACTCCTCCATAGCTCTCTCCTGGGTTTCTGTCAGAGGATATGTTCTTGACTTTACTTATACTCGTACAGGGCTTTGTATATGTTCTGTGGAACAATCATATGAACAATGTGGAGGAGATTTAGAGCCCCTTCTCAAATAAAGATATGTGTACTCGAGGGAATAGTAATGGGATTGTTAGCATTGGGACTCTATCATAGAGGAATGAAGAGCATAACAGAGGTGAACAGGTGAGAAGCTCCCATGTGGGCCAGAAAATAAGATGACTGTGTTTCTTTAATCAGGGTAAACCTTAAAAAAAAAAGTCTAATAAGAACAAGCAAACCGAGCACTAGCTGCCAAAAAAACCCTCTCTGACTGGATCTCCATATAGAGCGACAGTTTTAGAGGTTTCAATTCAACAAGAATGTTGAGTTAGTTCACAAAGTGAGTATGGATAAAGTTCAGGGCTAAGAAGACACAAGCAGAACTATAACTGACAATGTTCATATGATGTTCTTACTGTGGAATGCTGTTAGCTTTACGGAAAATACAACCGTATATAAATGTGTGTCTGTGTGTGTGTGTGTGTGTGTGTGTGTCTGCCCTTGCTATAGAGACATCATCACACAGCAACACACACAAGATATGAAAAACAGAACCAAAGGACCACTATTCTGTCTCTTTTCTCTGAGGTAGATTCAGTCCTGCTGTGTTTAGCCACTCTCCTACAGCGCTCTTCTCTTCTCTTCTCCCTCTCCTCTTCCAGCATGCCATCCCCCATCACACTCCTCAGCCGACACACATTACCACTCAAACCATGTGAGCACACATAAGATAACACTCATGCTGTCCTTCTTCCTAGTCAGGGGATATTAATCCTATAAACTGCAGGCTTATTTTGTTGTTATTAATCTTTGGACTTATAATTACCTTATGATAAATCACCTACTAGGAATAATTCTGTAATTCAACTACTATGGAAATAATATTGAGGTTTTCTACAGGTCCATAGGATAGAAGTATTGTTACTATTGTCTTGATACAATGATTACTTTTTATTTGCATTTCATAATGGTTTATATATAATGTACATAATTACATTTGCAGTCATTTAGACAGCAAACAGATAATATAGCATATATATATGAACATAATATACCAACACAACTATTTTAAAATTTAAAACTATTAGCTCTTACGTAATATTGACCGAAAGCTTAGAATCCACACTTCTAACAGACTTCCTTGTCAAAATCAGCTATGAGTGAGAAATAATTAAATAGAAAGTAAGACGCCTTGAGGTCTATACACCATGGAGGACTGAGGTGAGTTAATTCCCAGACTTATTATCCTAAAGCTTATTACTGAGTAATTAAGTTATAGGAGACAGAAATTAAAGCCTGGACCCACCAGCAGGTCTTGACCATTTAAGGCATTTTGTTGCTGATGGTGTTGACTAATGTGCTTTTAAAGACTACTTACTATGTAAATGTTAACATGAGTTAATATTCAGAATAATGCAGCTACAGTTTTAGTTATATTTTTGTCATTCTCTGCCTTTCTTTTGTTTGTGAGGTTAACAGATTCAATTCAAAGTAGACAATAACAGCAGATGGAAGTAATAAGCTAATTGCGCACAGTTTAGCTCCAGCATGGCATCTGAGTGCTTTATAAGTGCAGTACTTGTACTGTCATTTGAATTTCATTTCATTACAATTTACAATTTAAATGAAATATTTTATGTCTGACCGCACCAGTTTATCTAATTACAGTTACTTATCACAGTTGGCACTGTGCACAGTCATAATTCTTTATCTCCTAATTTGTCTGAAAATCTCTTTATTCAGCTGCAATATGAGTAATGCACATTATTTTTTAAAGGCCCATATCTTTTTTATTTTTTTTCTCTAAAGTCTACATCTAATGTTTGTATGATGTGTGTACATGATACAGTGGCATACAAATGTTTGGGCACCTCAGACTAAACATTTTGTAACTGTAAATAGTTCAAAAAAGTTCATCTTGATAGTGATGATTTAAATCTAAATACTTACCGTCACTAATTATGCATTCCAACTTCATCAACTTTACATCTAATCGTTTTGGAAAAGCATTTACGGTGTGTCTCATACAGACTGACTGGGTGTTTGTCAAACAGGTTCTCTCAAAACCTTAAGATGTCATTTTTTTATTGTATTATGTTCTACATATGTTAAAAGTTATAAGTTAAAAGTGGAGAGAAAATCAACTAATGAACCTGTCATTTGTTTGTTTTGCCAATGCCTTGTTCACAATCATTGTTAGAAAAATTGTTAGAAAATGGTCAGGAGATGAAAAGTTCACCAGAGAATCACATACTCTAACTCTTCAAGTCTTGTCCCAGCAATCAGCAGCCATGGGCTTCTCTAAGCAGCTGCCTAATACTCCTAATACTGAAAATTAGGACAAGTGATGCCTGCAAAGCAGGACAAGGCTATATGATTATAGCAAAGTGTTTTCAATTTCCTCAGTTGTTTCGCCATTTCCTCAGTTTGCAGTATAGTTAAGAAATGTAAGCATTTTACAGGAATGATAAAGGTCTCAAAATAATGTTTTGCTTGTAGGATTACGAATTACTAGAAAGACAAGTCAGAATGTCCATTTTACTGCAAAGACCTTCAGAAAGATGTAGCAGACCCTAGAAAGGTGGTGCTGTGTAATGATTTGTGCACATATATAACCTTCATATAAACCTTTCCTATATCCTGACAAAATTCAACATCAAGAAGCTTTCAAAGGAACACATCTGATACATTTTGGAAGCTATAGACTGGTGTGGGTGACATAGCATATTTAAATGCAGTGAGTGAAAAAGGGCTTGGAGAAAAAATTCAATTCACTTCAATTTAAATGTATTTATATATTTCGCTCGTTGTTGTCACAAAGCAGCTTTACAGAGATCCAGGTCCGAGCTCCTTTTGAGCAAGCTAGTGGCAACAATGGCAAGGAGAAAACTCCCTAAGATCAAGAGGAAGAAAGCTTGAGAGGAACCAAGACTCAAAAGGAGAACCCGTCCTCCGCAGGTCGAGACCAGAGAGCACAATAATGAGCAAAACAGGAGAAACAACAACAAAAAAAAAAACAAGAAAAAGATGTGCACTTTTTTGAAGTGCACTTCTTTCTGCACTTCAAAAAAGAAGTGCAGACTTTCAAAGGAACACCTCTTCAACTGTTAAGCACATGGCTGCATCGATCATGCTTTGGGCTTGCATCGCCATCCCTTAAGATCCACAGAAGACAGCATCCAGGCTTTTTTCTGTCCTGCCACCACTTCCTCTGGGTGTCCGAACGGCAGAGTCACTCGCTGTCTTCAAACGCAGACTGAAGGCCCACCTCTTCCAATAGTACTTGTGCGAAGTGTAGTGGTCTCCATACTGGCTTTTGAATTTAGTAGTATCTAAGCTTAAAAGGATCTTTGGATCCTAGTCTATAAAAACTAGCTAAGGGTATTTTCTGATTAAACAGTGAAGCACTTTTGTAAATCGCTCTGGATTAGCATCTTACAGCAAGATAATGATCGTAAACACTCTGTAAAATCCACAATGGACCACCTCGAAAGGCGCAAGCTAAAGGTCCTTGTCCTGGCTCTCATAGTACCTTCAAAAGATTTCAAAAGAGCAGCGCATGCCAGAGGACCCAACACATTTCACAGAACTAGGCGCTTTCAGAGAGGGAGAATGGGCGTGAATGTAACCTTTTGTACCAGTGTCTACATACTGATGACAGTATGACTAAAAGTTCCATCCTAAAATAAAGACTCCTATATAGAGAACTTTGGCAAGCATGAATCTGACTCAGTGTGAGTGTGTATGTGTGTGCGTGTGTCTTGGCTGAAGACGTTGCTCAGTGAGCGTTTGCTGTGGGTCAGTGCTGAGATGAGAATATATTCCAGCAGTGTAATTCATTAATTTGCTGTTTGCCATCCGCCACTCGGCCGGAATAATCCGGCGGGAAGGGCCAGTGCGCTTTCTGCCGGTGAAGGAAAATTGGATTTTGGATGAGCGATCGCACGGCTTAAAGCTCCACCAGCGGCCTGTCTGTTAAACACACTCCACATCACACATTCACTGCTCAAAGGCCGTGTGGAGTTACGAGCAGCACTCATACAAATACACCTTTAATCCACTGTCTCTGTTTTTCTCTCTCTTTATATCCTTTTCACTCTCATTCATACACACTTATACACACCTACAGACAAACATCACATACACACACACACACACAGTCCCTATTTAACATTTCTGGGTACAGCGCACACATGCACACATGCACACAGGAAAATACACTATGGAAAAGGCAGTGTCTTGTATTAACATGGGTAATCATGGGCTTGAATGAGTCCACCAAACAAACATGGCTATGGCAGTTATGAAAGAGAGAGAGAGAGCGTGTGTGTGCCCACAAGAGAGAGAGAGAGAGAGAGAGAGAGAGCATACTCACTGTGAGCTGAAGGAATGACCTGCAATTTGCAGCCTGCCTACGCAGAAAAGAAGTATTCTAAAAGGATAGTGTGTGTGTGTGTGTGTGTGTGTGTGTGTCATCATTTGCGTGAGAGAACGAAGGAAGAAGAAATGTCTAAATCTGTTTGGCACTTGTCCGTGCTTTGGAACTTTTTCTAATGAAACTACTCATACAAAAGACTTACTGTGTGTGTGTGCGTGTGTGTGTGTGTGTCTGTGTGTTACAGCTCCTCTGACTGAAGAGCCTCCAAAGATCCTGTTTCCTTCCGAAAGCAAACTCCTCACCTTGGACATGCAGATTGGTAAGACTGACCATTTCGTCTTAATGTGTGTAATGTACGTCCACATCTGCATGAGACGAGAGAAAGGAGCGAGTGTGTGTCATAGGTTTACATACACACATAAAAAAAAACCCACACACACACACAGTGGGATCTGAAAGCCGTTTAAACACAACAGAGCAGGAACTACTGTCTGCCACCAATCTTTACCAATGTAAACAAATCAATACTGTGTGTTTGAGGATCAATACAGTATTGCAGACCATCATATTGCGAGACTCAGCGCACCCCTAGTGGCCATATACTCTCCCTGTGTGTGTGTGATTGAGTCAGGTGTTGCCCTCATAAATGGGTTCTTTACTAAAGTAACTAACAGAATTGTACGTCCTCCATGCCTATTTACTACTCTCCCAACAATAGGGATTCATATGGTGCCCAGACATTCAGCAGATCCATTCTGGATAGAGCAGCAGCAGTGTGTGTGTGTGTGCGTGTGTGCATGTGCGTGTGCATATGCATGTGTGTCTATGTGTGCATATGCATGTGTGTGTGTGTGTGTGTTGGACGGAGGCACGTCTGTTAACTTGGCTGGAAGTCTGTGAGTGTGTTGGCCAAAGGAGCAGATTGGAGCATATTGAGCAGACTCTGGCCATGTTGTGGCTTCAGAGTGAGGGGAGAAAACAGGACAGTGCCTGGGTCACAGCAGAGCAATACACACGTGATGGATCTGACACTTAGGGCTGTGTCTGAGTGGTCTGTGTGTGTGTGTGTGTGTGTGTGTGTGTGTGTGTGTGTGTGTTTCTGACTGTATGTTTACCTTCCTGACCGCCCTCAATCTGTCGCCCCCACCCCCAATGCCCTTGTTCTCGTTCTTTCAGTCTCTCTCTCTCTCTCTCACACACACACACACACACTCTCACCATCTCTTGCTTTCTCTATATATATTTTCTTGCTTCTTTTTCACACACATACCAAATTGCTCCCACACACACATGCTCCACCTGTCTAAGATAAGAATAGGTGCAAGCTACGGCTGACATCTAATTACCTACAGGAACGAATTAAAGAGAAAAACAGAAAGAAACCGAGACAGAGGAAGACATCAGGGTGGAAAAAAAAGCTGGACGGAATTAGTGAAGAAACGAGGCGGCACTGCAGTACAGTAGGTTGCTGCGAGTTGTGCGAACGCATGCTTCCGTTGTGTAACGCTGATAAGATCAGGTAACAGCCTCTCGGCCCATGTAGCACTGCAGTTAAAGCTTTAAGTTAAACATTTATTGCTGTAAGGCTAATAGATTGGCATTATGTAATAAAACCTGGCGCTGAACGCCTCTGTGTTAGGGAATGAAAAATGAGCCTTGGAGACAAGTCTCTCTCTTTATTTTTTTTCCCACTCCTGACTGCCAGGGGGAACAGATGATGAGATGAAAGGGTGGAATGATAGGGGGATGAGTGATGGAGAAGGAGATGGAGAGAATGAGCTTTGGCGCAACCCATCATAGCATTATTAGCAGCAGCCAGCAAGACATACACACACACACACACACAAAAAAGCACAAGCACAACCGGCCTGTCAAATGCCCCCAAAGCCAGTGTTTGGGTTTTCATTCAGTGAAATGATTGCACACGAAAACGCATATGGTGTATTTGGAGAAAAAACAACGGTGGAGTTAGCAAATGATTTGACAAAGTGTCTTTCAGCCAGCTTCGGACCATATTGCTGCTGAAACGGCCGAGCGAAGTGACGCACACTCTCATGTGTTTCAGCATGAATCCGCTTGCCGGAGATCTTGACTGGCTTATCTTGAGTGCAGCTATTTTCTGTGGTTTCTGATTGGCACACAAAGGTCAGTTCAGTTCAATGCAGCAAATTGCACAGTCTAAATGATAAATGTTGGGAGTCTGCAAATTACAATGCCGGGATTGTTTTTTAAGTAACGTGGTCATGCTGTGAAATGGAAGTTGGGTGAAAAAACAGGGAAGGAAAAACAACATTTGTTCAAACCTTAGCCTAACCCAAATTCCAGCACGTCATCTTCAGCCGCCATGTACTGAGACTTTAGTCTTTAGAGCTGCTGCCTTGACATTTATAGCTACCGTGCTGAGTTCTATATTGATTTACATTAGCATTGAGAACGTGTGCTGGACTTCACCCTCCAAGCGATGGTGGCATCGTGTGAGGGGGGAAGTTAGTTAGCTAGTCTGTGGGAATCGCCAATGATATAATGAGGAGAGAAGGACAGTCTTTTTTCTCTATTTACTAATGCAAACGTGGTACATGTGGCGTTTCTCTACTTTTTTGAAAGAGCATAAATAAAGCAGCTTCTGTGTGTTACCACACTAACCTTTCAGCCGCTGTTTATGAACTCATGTAAAGCGGCGATGTGTGGGAGAGATTCCCATCATGCTGAAACAATGGAATATATTACACACTACAGCACTACTGCAGCAGCAGTGTACTTTGGGGGGGGGGGGCAATCAGCACGATACCAAACCACACACAGTACAAGATCTATGCTGAAACAGAAATAACACAGAGGGAGGGAAGACAGACCGACAGACCGAGAGAAAGAAAGACAAAAAAAAAAAACAGCGGTGGGGGGAGGAGAGACATGAGTGAGGTGTGGAACAGAGTAACAAAAAAAAAGGTAACTTTGAGCAGGAGCCATTTTCTGTCAGGCTTACGGAAAGACGAGAGAGCAGAAATAGACCAAACACAGAGGAGTGAGGGAGTGAGGCAGTGAGGGAGTGAAGGAAGGAGGGAGGAAGGTCATGGTGTAACTTCTCAATTCTCAAATCACAATTCACTTCAAATAAGCTCCACGATTTTTGGAACTGAACTGAAGAGAAATTCAATTAAACCGCGTTGGTCTCTTCTCGAATCCCTCCTTTAGGAAGTTCAGTGATGGCAACTCACACACACAGACATGAGGAGAGATTGTGTGTGTGTGTGTGTGTTTTTTTTTTTTGCGGAGGTATTCAAAGGACACTTCTTAATATTAATCACACTCTCCAAAAATAATACGCTTGTTGCTAAGCAACGCCCAGGCCTCCTCAGGCGATGAAGGAATTTCTCTAAATAAACAGTGTTTCCTGTACGATATCTGCCATTTCAGCCTTACTGAAAGCAGGAACACACTCCTCACGAACTGACTTGTTGATGCGTTTTGGTTTTGATGGTTGGTTTGATTGAATGCGGCTGCCTGTCGGTGTTGGAAGAAAGAGAACGGGATCAAACGATTGAAAATAGTCATAAACGCCCCCACGTGTTTGCAACGGGAAGAGACATGCACTCTAACTGCCTGTTGTATACCATTTCTAGTGTTACCATGCACATGAGGTGTACCACTATACATTAGGTGTCCAGATTTTGTACAGTTTGTCGACATGGCGTCTCATTAGTGAATCCAGCTGCATTAGTGGACACCCTTAACTGACAGAGTTAGCAGTTAGAGCGCCGAGCTATTGATGACAGGGATGTAGGTTCGATACCCGGGCTTGGCAAGCTGCCGCTGTTGGGCCTGTCAGCTAGGCCCTTCACCCTCTCTGCTCCCGGGGCGTTGCAGCAATGGCTGCCCACAGTCAATGTGTGTGTTTTCACTGCCATGGGTTAAATTCCATCTGTGTCCAACACTAATGGTGAATATGGCTGTTGTTGTTTTCGACAAGTAGAATGGGACGCTCTGGAGCAGCCGCACATGAGCCGAAGGCAGGAGTGGGCTAGATCAATGTTCCAAAATTCAGTGTAAAGGCTTCCTAGAAGACTAGAGGCTGTTACTGCAGCAGTGAGGAGACACACTTTCTATTAATGCCCTAACCGTGGTTTGAGGTGAGACAGAGAAGGCACAACACATTTACATGTTATAACAAATATTTTTTTCCTTCTCCTTTACAGTCACACATTTACAGATGACAGACAGCGTCATATATGAATTTTATATTATATTATGTAATATATATAACAGAGAGGATGAAAGGGAGAGTGAGAGGGGAAAGACGGAGAGTGATTGATTAGAAATGGACAGATGAGTAAATCCTTTGTTTCTTTGGTAAATGCTGTAGTCTCTTGTGTGTGTGTGTGTGTGTATGTATGTTGGGTCTCGTGAGGTTATGCCTCTAATCAAGCACACGCACTCCTGTTAGACCGGCGTGACCTTTGAGGCGTTGGCAGTTTCAGGCTGACCTTTAAGAGTGAGTGTGTGTGCAGGCTGAAGTAATCTTCACCATAATGGAGGATAATGTGGATGCTGCTCAGGCTGTGTGTGTGTGTGTGTGTGTGTGTGCACGTGTGCATATGTCAGTGAGAGTGAGATACAGACTTACCTGCTCCTACTGTGACACTCAACACCCTCTCCCATTCTGCAGTCTCCATTTATCTCTTTCTCTCTCATCTTTCATCTCCCTCATTCTCTCAACATTTGTGCTTTCTCTAAACTTTGCTCTCCTCTCTCCCTCTCTCTCTCTCTCTCTCTCTCTCTCTCTCTCTCTCTTTCTTTCTCATTGGGCCCTATCTTACACCCTGCACAAGGCGTGTCGCGATGCTCATTGCTACCTTACACCCCGCTAACAGTCTTATTTCCACGGCCTCCACCTGCGTCGTTTAAATAGAAACAGTGCTTGTGAATATATCTATGCAGATGGGCGTGGTGGTCTCGAAATGAGGGGTTTTCAGGTCTATTTCTAGCGTATTGCTACCTTGGCAATGAAAAACACAGGTGCTCCACCAACTGAAAACAACCTAGGCAGACGTCAACAGTCAGACGTTCATTGCTAGCTTGGCAGTGACTTGTCAACACAGGCGTGTGCCCGACGCTCGTACACCCCTGCGTTACACCACTGAAATAGCAATCCGCCAACGTCAGAGCGCACCTGGTTCTTAAAGGGAATGGCAAGCGACACGCTGATTGGTTTATTACTGCACATTACGCCCAAAACACACCCATGATTAATTAAGAGACTTTAGGGCCGCGCAGGGCTTACTTTTCCCACTGTTACGATAGCAAAGACACACTGACGCCCTAAATCAAGCTGCCTGATGCACGCTGCTCGCCAAGAGGGCGCTAAAATAGGGCCCATTACCTTTCTCTCTGTTACTTTTGATTCCGTCACTTTTTCTTCTCTGCTACATCTATTTGTTTATTTCTCTCTCGCTGTTCGTTCTCTTTTCTCTCTGTTGCACATACACCACCAATGTATAACCCTGCACTTCTCAAGTCTCAAAAATGTTCAGTTTCTCTTCTTGCACTCTGATGGATTTTTTGACGAGGTAATACTCCTCCATTCCCCCTTTCTTCTCTTCCTCAGTCTCTTCAGTACTAGACTTTGATTGTAATCGATTTTGCACACTTTGGTAGGTTGTGGGCGCTGTTGTGGTGTTTTTTTTTTTGTTTTTTTTTTTTACCTCAAAAACTTTTAGACAATCACACACCCTTTTTTAGAGTGTTTGAGGGAAACACAGCCCTGCTCAGTCAGTCATCCAGAAAATGTTGACTGGTTTACATGCTCGAACAAACTGCCATTTCTTATTTTTGTGCCCTGCCTTAGTCCCAAAGAATAATCAAATCATATCAAATCAGAGTCAGCCATAAAACCTCTATGAAAATCCTGTTTGCTTGGATTTTCATCTTTTGACATAGTTTTGAGAGTGATGTCGTCGTTAAGAAAATACATTTTTCAGACACATTTACGAAACGCAAACAGATCAAAGAACATGCTTCTGTTCGTCTGAAGTCAGATGAATACTTAAATTTTTGTCTGGATAAACAAAAAAGCAAGATTTTAATATTTACATTTTTACATAGATATTTAATTATCTGCCTTTATGTCTTTATTTCTGCCTTGTTTCATTTTTAAAGTGCAGGCAGTTTACGGCATACGTTATCACTGGTATAACTTTATATGAATTCTTCTCACTTTTAGCTCATTGTAACAAGTGCAAAATTCTATTAAAAGTGGATGCTTACGTTTCAGATATTTTATTGTGATTTGAGTGTGGTGAAAGATATTGGTGCAATCTTTTGTAGAATAAAATAATTCATGACAGCAACACAAATGGGGGGGGAGGGAAGCTTAAGCATTGCACATAACTGTAAATTGCTATTTAACTGACTATGTAATGAAGCAAAATACAGATAATTACCCTGTACCTCAATTATAAGTCAATTCCCATTGGATCGGAAGACAGGCAGGTGAATGTTGTTTACTGTTGGTCTTGCCATTGTAATTGTTGCTGTTGTTGCTGTTGTTGCCCTACCGCAAATGAAGCCTTGGTCTCACCTGGACCCCCTTGTTTATAACACACAACAAAAAGAAATAAATAAATAAAAAGAATCAGCTCGTGCAGAAAGGGAGGACACGAAAAATCACCCCCCGGTGTTACATATCTAGAACACAGTGAACGAGTGCTAAGTAAGTCAAATCTCCTACTACTTTCTCCTACTAATTCACACATGACAGCAGGTTTAGATAAGAGTGAGGCTTGGATGACAGAAAGAGATGAGACAGACTGATGAAGAAAGAAAGCAGGTGAAAGAAAAAAGAGTTGTGTGAGGGGGTTGGGGGTGAAGAGTCTGTATGTTGAAAACCTAAGGGAAAAGGCCCACTGGTGAGCTTATATTACACTGACTTTAGATTCATTTTGGAGATTGAAGCTGATTCTCTAGAGAAATGAAGCCTGTGTGTGTGTGAGAGAGAGAGTGAAGCATCTGCTCTTTGATTTCAGTTATCAAGAATAGCTGGAGGGTACTGTGTGTGTGTGTGTGTGTGTGTGTAAGAGATTTTGAATGTGAAGTAGGCTGCTCCTTTGTTCTCCATTCACCTGGCCAATTCTGAGGTTAGTACTGGTGTGTTGAGGTTGTGTAAGGGCCGCTGAGACAGGGACTCTATTATGTCATCAGAAAGGAGGAATCAGCAAAGGACAGAGGATGAAAGGAGGAGTGGAAGAGTACCTGTTCACAAAGCGCTGATCTTTACAGCTAATTAAAGTTCCCCACTGGACAGCTGATCTGAGGAACAAACGGAGAGAAGAATAGAGAAAGGGGAACGAAAGAGAAAAGTGAAAAGGTCTTTACGGCCTTTTGAGACAGACTGCAGTCTTTGCAGAAAAATGATGTTCCACTAATCTCTGGGTGCATATTTAATATGTCCATAAATGTGAGTGGTCTGTGTGTGTGTATGTGTGCGCTTATGGGAGAATCATTCATTTTAATACTTGAGTATGCTCAGTCAGTGCAGTGTCTGTGCTCTGTATAGGTAAATGGGTGACAAGCACATAGCAAACTCTTCAGCACACAGACGACCACTTACGTCTCTCTCTCTCTCTCTCTATCTCTCCCCCCTCCACACACATACACACACCGTGCCCACATTGAAGAAAAGCTCAGCGAGGAGTTAGAGCTCCCCCTGATGGCAGGTTGCTACTGATGTGTAGCAGTATTACAGAGAGCGGCTTGTGTCTCGCACACTTTTCACGCTAACACACTAAAAAGGCTGTTTTTTTAAGTACTGGAGAATATCGATACACACGAGGGGAGAAGAAGAGCCGCAAAAGAGTACAGAAAACGTTTAATGGCTATGTGTTCTACTCTGTGAATAGCTGAAGAGTGGTATAAATGATAGCGACAGGTAAGCTTCTGATTGGCTGACTGGGAGACATCCCTGCTGCTTCCATAATGTACACAGTGCATCACTGACATCACTGCTGACGCACGACAGCTGCACTAGGGAGGTGAGCAAATGTGTGCGAAGTGTGAAGAAAAATGAAGAAAAAATAAAAAAAACCTTGTGTGAAAAACTACACCCCATGAATGAATAGCTTTTAGAAGTGCATTTTGCAGCAATAACCTAAAGGAATCGTTTTCTGTATGACTTCATATCAGTCTCTAACATTGTTCTAGAGGGATTTTGGAACATTCTTCTTTACAACGTTGCTTCAGTTCACCAAGGTTTGTGGGCTTTTAATTATGCACTGCTCTCTTAGGGTCCTGCCACAGCATTTCAATTAAATCGAGGTCGACTTTGACTGGGCCATGGCAACACCTTGATCTTTCCTTTTTAGCCATTCCTTTGTGGGTTTGCTGGTGTGCTTGGGATCATTGTCCTGTTGCATGGCCCAATTTTGGCCAAGCCTTAGCTGTTGCTCACGTTTGACCCTAGAATATTTTGGTATACAGGTGTTTGTGCTGATATTCTGTGTTTGATTTTCACCAAATGTGGCCAAACATGTCCACTTTGGTCTTGTCAGAACGAAAGACGCTGTTCCAGAAGTTTTGCGGTTTGTTTAGATGAAACTTGCTATCCTTCAAACAAGCCATACTTCAGTATTTTTCTAACTGTACTGTCATGAAAACAAATGAAAGATATCTCTAATGTTTTCCACTTGTGAATAATCTTTCTCAATGTAGGAAGACAGACTTCAAAGTTGTTGGAAATTGTCTTATAACCCTTCCCAGATTGATGGGCAGCAACAATTGCAACAATCCTCATAGGCATTGTGTTAACACACTCCTGAATGCTCCAGACCAGCAAAAACCTCTGCTTCTATAGAGGTCATCATAATCAAGTGATAATCAAGGGTATTAGCACCTGGCTGCTACTTAACCTGGTAATTCCTATTAGTAAGGGTGTACTTAATTTTTTACACACTGCTTCTGCATTTTGGCTTCATGTTGTTAAATAATGACACAGAGGAATCTGTAATGTGTTGTTGTTCATCTAATGTTGTATTTACCTAATTATAAGACCTGCTAAGGACTAAACCGATATAATGTAATGACTATCATGATTTTTTTCCCAAATTTTCTCTTGTTTTTGTAAAGAGTCAAAAAGCAATCTGCTTTGTCTAGATGCTCTAGAAACACAAAACTACCATTACTTAAGCAAAATCACACTTTTGTGCCGCACTTTTTTAACCAAACGTAGCGTTTTTTTGTGACCAAATTTGAAATGCTATGTGTGGCACAAACCTTTTACTGCCCATTTTGGGGAATTGGGAATCTTTTTAAATTAAACAAATAGATAGATGGTATGATCTACAGGAAGAGACTGTAAGGCCACTTGCTTTAGTCAGGTAAAACAAAAAGTAAGGCTTTGGATATCCTGAGTACAAGGCCAAAGCAATAACAGAGTGGTTGAAAAACAAAAGACAATGTTTTGTCAAGGTCAAAGTCCAGATCTTAGTCAAGTCAACAATCTGTGTCTCTATTTTAAAATTGTTGTCCACAAGCATTATTTAACCAACCTGAACAAGCTGGTGGAAATCTGCCAAAAATCACTTCTAAACAATGAGCAAAGCTAGTAGGAATGTAGCTAATAGAAACAGACTCTAGCTTTAATTGTAGCAAAAGGTGGCTCTGCCAAATACTAGTCTCATGGGTTGAATACGTATGCAAGCTTCAATTTTAATTTTTGAACCATTTTTTAATGTTTTAAGGATTTACCAACAAATAATGGAAAATCTGGAATTATCTGTTTAAGTGTCATTTGTAATCAGTTGAATACTTGAATGCAAGGCACTGTATATCATTTGAGATAGTTTCAAAAGAGGCTAATTTTTTCAGTTTTATAAATGAACAGATACAAAAACGGCAACTATTATTTTATTCAATACTATTGCAGTTTGATACAATCTCAGCAATAAACATTTGATCTACAGCTTATCCGGTAGATTTCAATGCTTAGACACTAATGTTTGTCTAAATCTGACTTCAGATGCTTTATCAGATGTCTAGGGGAAATCAGACTTGCCTGTCTAAAAGAGATCTTCAGAGCTACCTGCTACCTAATGAGCTGCTGACTTAAACCTCATTAGATTAGAGTGTAATGTCGGAGCTCATCAGTGAAGTGTAGACACCTTCATACAACACATGTAAGCTTTCAGAACGAAATGAGAAATATCAAAGAGCAGCAGTGTTTAACCCTTAAAAATCCATAGTTCATATTGTCATCTAAATTTAATAACATAATACATCATAATTTACAGTTTATTATGTAATTTAATTTGATTATATTCAGTTTACATTTAAGGTAAAAAAAAACATTTCATAAGACTGTATTTTATTCATTAATATCAGGAATGCAATAAAAGTTTAAAACCTGGGCTTGCAATGAAATACAAGGAATAATTAACATAAAATCGGGAACTTCTTTTCACAAGTGAAGGGGTCAAAGGCTTAAAAGTTGTTGGATGATGGCATGTTTGTGGTGCTTGATAATGGTTAAATGTGGCACCTCAATCCTGCGTAGCCCTGAGGGATGAATGGCTTTGTAACAAAGGCAGTGTTAACTGTGTCCTTTGCTGCCCTGTGCAGGAGCAGCGGTGAACCTGACGTGCCGTGCATTCTTTGGCTACAGTGGGGACGTCAGCCCGCTGGTCTATTGGATGAAGGGGGAAAAGTTCATCGAGGACATGGACCAGAGCCGCATCCGAGAAAGCGACATCAGGTGAGACACGTTTCGGAGTACAAAGTACAGTCCAGATGTTCAGTAAGGTACAATGTGATGTGAACTGTAATCACTATGACTTATTAGCCACTGATTTCTTATTAAAGGGCTAATTTCATGGATTCTTTTCTCACTTTTTTGGTTTGTAAATTTAGAATGTAAATGAAGGATATTTTATGACCAGAACAATCCATTTTCTATGGATTAATGAACAAAACAACTTCTGTTACTGCTATTTTAACATTTTGGGTCAGACCACAGGACCATAATATGTCTCTGTACTATAAAATCTGAACAGACTGGCTGTGTTAGGTAACTCTCCAGTTGTGTTAGTAACACAAAATGCATTCTTCTTCACTGAACACACTATGTGTTGTATTAAACACAGCTGTTTTGAGAGTGTACTCCAATCTAGAGCAAATGTTGTGCAGACTATAAATTGTATAAATCCTAATCTCCATTAATTAAGACATCAAAACAGTATATTAACACCTTAGGGACTCTCTGTCTCTCTCTCTACTCTCTTGCGCTCTCACTCGCTCACTGATCTGAAAACTGAAGCCCTCTTGAATAATTCACTGTATCTTACGCAGAGTGCATGGTGTATCAATAATGCAGCTGATCAGCTATGCACACTGAGTGTGGATGAGAGAGGCTCCTCAAGGGCCATGTACACAAAACACTCTACACAACACTCCTCACTACGCATAGTAGAACAGTGCAGATCACTTAACCATGGGGAACTGCCATGGTTCATTTCATCTAGTCACAGAAAAGCTCACTTTCAGACCTTTATGCTACAAAGCACACTTTTGGGGATTAGATGCTCCTGTCTTAGCGCTCCACTCAGCAATTATTGCTGAATCAAAATCCATCCCAGCATTTAGCTCTAAGTTTGATAATAGACAGCTTAGTAAACATATACAGGATTTGTTTTCAAGAGCCGTTTTGCCATTGTTTGTAAAGCGCTACGCAGGATGTGCTGATTCTTTCCCTAGCTGGAACACATTGAACATTTGCTTGGTTGCTTTGGAACTTGGTTGGAAATCTCACAGTGATTCAGCAGTGATTCTATTCTATCACTCAAATTCATATTTTCTATTCAATCAATCAATCAAATTTAAAATTATTATCCAGTCCAGTGCTGAAATTGTACATACACACATAATTACACACATTTCCATTT
The DNA here is from genome assembly GCF_030463535.1 of Salminus brasiliensis. Classification (NCBI taxonomy): domain Eukaryota; kingdom Metazoa; phylum Chordata; class Actinopteri; order Characiformes; family Bryconidae; genus Salminus; species Salminus brasiliensis. Next base: position 28,028,520 of record NC_132885.1, on the reverse strand, counting down.
TTAAACTCAGTTAAATGAAGTATAGTGCACTAACAGCACTGACAAAAGTATTGAGACAAGACCATTGTTAATTGCTCTGAATTTAATATCTGAATTTTAATGTAACATATTTACAAAAATAGTCATATTAAATGTATGTATATCATTGAAACAAGTATGTAAAAAAGTATGTTTGCACATACAAGAATTTGACTTTCATTATACATACATTTACACAGACATCCCACTCTAACCCTAAATCCCCCCACCACCACCACACTCACACACACACACAGAGACCCAAACATGCACATCCATACCCGTAAACAAGTATACACACATACATTAGTGAAAAATAAAGACCATAAAGTGCTGAGGACAGCAGCTGCATAAGAGCTTGCAATAGCAGTAGATCCTTTTACATAAATCCAGGTGCCTCAGGTGCCCATGACCCTGTTGCCTTTTTTGGATCACGTTTGGTAGATACCGATCACTGCATACCAGGAAAGTCATGATGCTCTGACCCAGTCCTTTAGCCATCACAATGTGGCCCTTGTCAAAGTGGAGTAGAACAGTAATGCTTGCTCCTCTTTTCTCCTTTTAACACATCAACCTTAAAAAAACGAACTGTTCACTGGCTGCCTGCTATATCCCACCACTTCACAGATGCTACTGTAGATGAAGAAGAATCAATGTATTTCACCTCACCAGTATTAATGTTATGGCTGTATCAGTGTAAACACAAGCAACACAACAAAGCCTAAGTACTGTAATTGTTCATGAGTGTGATGGCATGAGGAAAGAAGCTTTACTGGTTCTTTTAGCCCTCAGTTAATGCCATAGTTGATGCCATAGTTGATGCCATATCTAAAGACCCATGATGGGTCTTTAGATATGTGTAGGTTAAGCAGGGTGGGCAGGTAAACACCAGTGATCTTTTTTGAAGACCTTATGGTGCGCTACAGTTTTGCTAATTGACAGCATCCACAACAGATTGTAATGCTGGTGACTTCATGACTGATGTGCGTGCAGAACTGAACCAGCAAATCCTGAGGCAGGTTGAACTTCTTTAGCTGGTGCAGGTGATGGAGTTGATGTTGGTATCCCACATCAGTTCCCTGATGATCCCAGGAACTTGAAGGACTCCACAGCCATTATTGTCGTGTTGAGTATTGTGAACGCTGGTAGTGGGAAGCTCACCATCATCTTTACTGGTTGTTGTGTCTGCTCCAGAGTACTAGATGTTTGCCCACCCATGTTTGCCTGCAAGTGGGCCAAACCTATTATTATCACAGATGAGTCCAGTGACTTTGCAACCTTTTGAGCAGGATTTTGACAGGCGTGTTTTGTGGTGGTGCAGTCAATACTGTATAGTGAGAAAAGCAATCGATTGTTGTGCCTGAGAATTGTCCTCACCCGCTGTTCTCCGACTGTTAGGGAGCTGATGATCCACTGGCAGCTGGAAGCAGGCACACTGAGTTGGGAGGGTTAATTGTGAAGTATTTCTGGAGGGATGGTGATAACCTGCTCATTCAATTATTGTTTCAGAAAGTCTGGGTATTATTAGGGAACTTGTCCAGTTTTGAATGCAGTAACAGCTTTTATTCTTCTAAAAAAGGTTTTACACTAGATGTGAGAACATGTCTGTGAGTTTTAATGCATTCAGACATTTAAGTGAGTTTTAGTGCATTGCTGGGGGTAGGTGCTGATGTTGAATGATTAGTTCTGACGATTACAGATGGCATATTTAACCATATTTGAAGGTGTCCCATAACTCTGGAAAACACAATTCCACTAATGCTGGGGGGTGGGGGGTGGTTCTACCCCTCTAGTCTATGCTTGGTATTGTTCATTCCTAGTTACTTTTGTATGATTCTGAATGATTTGTTATAAATACTCAAATGTAACAGTGAGTAGTGGAGAGTAGTGGAAAATCTAGCTTTACATTCTCAGCATTTTTATATGCCGAATTCCAATAAAACTAACCAACACCCATGTGTTAATGCGTTTTCCACGAAATGTGAGATGACAATGGCAGTAATGGATTTTTACTAAATTAATTATCAATCACTCTATTCCAAAATTGACTTTGTTACCTTAAGCTTACAGTTTCAACATTTTTTTGATTCTCCACTGACTTTCACTGCTACTCTGGGCTCAGCATGCCAGTTTCTGCACAATGTAACTTGATTGAAGTGGACAGGACAACTCTCATAAGAACCGCATAACACTGTGCTGGTTCCATAGCTCTTAGTTTGTCCAGAAATGCATGTTTAAGCGTGTGGTGGCTCAAATCCAGCTTTCTGACTGCAATTCTTGCATAATGCTGCTTTAATTTCCACCTTTAGATAAAGAAATTTCCATCCTTACTTGGGAGTAAATTTGGAGATCTTTGTAGATTCCCACTTGACATTCGACTACATGTCTCTTAAATAAAGCAGAACTCTAAGCTCACATTTACATTAATACAGAGCGACTCACTCCAAGTGCTTTACTGTTCACTCCGAAAATACCCTGAGCTAGTTTGTATAGACTAGTATCTAAAGATGCCTCTAAACTTACATACTAGTAAACACAAAAGTCAGTTTGGAGATCACTACACTTCGCCCAAGTACTCTTGGAAATGGTGGGTTCTCAGTCGGCATTTGAAGACAATGAACGGCTTAGAGTTCGAACACCCCAGAGAAGTTAATTCCACCTTCAGTACCAAGACAAAAAAAAAGCCTGGACGCTAATCTGGATGCTAGAATGTAACCTAACGCCTAACCTTTTATGGTTAGATTTAAGGTTTAAGTTAAGGTTAGGGTTAGTATTTAGGGTTGATTCAAGGGTAAGGTTAGGGTTAGTGTTAGATGTAGGGTTATATTAAATAGACAATCAATACATTTAGCTTAGATATTACATACTCAGTTGAATGTTAGTTGATCAGATCAGATCAAACTGGCGCTGTCACAAAGCAGCTTTACAGGAATCCGGTAATATGACAAGAGACCAACAAACCATAAAACATAAACATAAAGGCCCCCTGTTAGCAGGTCACAGACAGCAGTGGCAACTCCCTCCGAGCTGGAGGAGAGACCCTGAGAGGGAGGAACCAAGACTTACAAGGGGGGACCCAGCCTCATGAATTATAGATAAAAAAGGTGTGCTGATATAATCATAATATAATGTGACTAATATTATCATAGTAGAGATAGTAACGATGGTTATTGGTGGTAATAATAATGAATGTCAGGTGAGCATCTACGAGGCATTTATAATGGACCGTCCAAGTAAAGTGATCCCAATTATCAATAATACACGGCTACTGCTGAGTTTCCTGATGGCCGGGCAGCCTGGTCTGGTCAGTGGCCTGCCGTGTGTTAGCACACTAAGAGCTGTTAGCAGAAGGGGAAGTGGCTTTGCACATGTCAACCATGACCTTCCCTGCAGCAGTATGGCATGGCGCAGCAGAGGGAAAGGAGGACACATGGTTTGTCATTGATATGTGTGACTGTGGGTTCTTGATCCATGTCGACATGCTGCCACTGTGAACTCCTTAAACTGAAAATGAATCAAATGTTTCCTGACACTGTCAAAGGCCTAAACAAGAAGCTGTCCACTATTTGTGTGGATGGCATCGTATGAATTTGGCAAAAAGAGGGGGGGAAAAGCACTGCACTTACAGTACTGTCTGCCTTCTAAGACTTCTTATCACAATGAATTTGCTTTAAGGGATATTTGAGGGGTGGCAAGTGACCTGTCCTGCCCTAAAGAAGAATGTCTTGATTGTCCCGTACTTTTGATACTGAATCTTACCAAACTTGCTAAATCTCTGGCATTCGATTACTGAGTAAATGTTAACATTCATTTGTGTTTATTTAGCTAAGAAAGTCATGCAAATCTAATGCCCCTGTGTGAGAAGTAATTGCCTATGACATTTGTGAAGTTCCCCATGTGAAAAAAAGGCAATAACTGTGACATTTATGGATTTTCCAATATGAGCTATTCATTACATGCCCTGCCATTCCGTCTCAGTGGGCTTTGACTATGCCATTGTTAAACTACTTATTTTTCTTATTAAGCCACTCTGATGTAGGTTTCATTATGTGTGTGGTTTTTGTTTTATTCTTGCCGACCCATCTAGAAGACAAATGGCCTTCCGTTCTCCTGAGAAATTCTGGATTTTGGAAGTGATTAAGGTGCATTACAGGATCTACTGTAGCAACATCACATCTTCATGAACAAATGACTACTAGATACTTAGTACAAAACATGGAACATGTATTATGTGTAAGTTAAGTTTTACTGCAAAACAAAAAAATAATAATTTTGCATCCTTGCAATGTCATTAAAAAAATAGCTACTCACAAGACTTTCTGCTGGACTCCAATGTTTTGGCATCTATAGTTGAAAGGAATTGCTCTGAAAAGAAATGACAACAGTATCTTTTTGGCACCTAAGTAACCACTTCATTATAGGTAATCATCCGTCATTACTCATGAACTTCATTTTCAGTTACATCCAATAGACAAACCGATGCTCTGTATGAGTCTGCTTATATACCCGACCTGGGTGGCAACAACCATAACACACAGTAATTAATGACTTGCAAAGAGGTTTTCCTCAGCAGAAGCAGAATCAATTCAGCATTGATTGTGTTCAGTTAATGCAGTGAAATGTGGGTGTAAAATTAGATTAATAACGCAAGTGAATACATTTGCCATTAATTATGGACTGGCAAAGTCAGCGTTTTTCTAAGGCTCTATAATCAAATTATTCAGCCGTGTGAAGGTTTTAAGTGAATGCTCCACTGTAGCTCTAAGCCAAACAGTTGTGTTCAACCGAGTGTAAGGGAAGACCATAACCTTTAAAACCTTTTTTTTATAATTTGGGTTTTTTTTCCCCACAGGCTTTCAAAGAGCAGGACTACATCCAGCTACAGGTTTACAATGATATTGTACACAATCAAACATAAACACAGTTCTAATTAAATCCTGGGGATATTATGAGAAATAAGAACTGAATATTGTTTTTTAATGAATACAATGAAAACAATGGAACATCATTTGGCTGTTTACCTCTTAACCTCATTACTAGTACCTTGGCTGTATTAGCTTCAGTTGCATGTGTTTTCGTTGCCTGAGAGTAATGACACAACATTCAGATGAGCACAGTAAGCAGTAACAATTAGTCTGGACTGAGTTATAAGATTACATGCAGTCTGCTTTGGTTGATCAGGTATTTCAGTAAGATGGAAATACTAGTACAACTATTACAGGAAATTGCATCACTGCATTATCAGTGTTTTTAGATTTATTTAAATGCAATTTTGCCAGCTTGTTCCATTTAACATTTACATTAAAGGCCTTTAGCAGACACTCTTACCAGTGCAACTTACAAAAGTGCTTTGCTATTTACCCAAGAATAACCTCAGCTAGTTTGAATAGACTAATAATTCAAAGATACCTCTAAGTTTAGACACTACTAAACACAAGTCAGTAAGGAGACCATTCTGCTATTTGCCCAAGTATTCTCGGAAGAGGTGGGTCTTCAGTCAGCATTTGAAGACTGAGATTTGAAGTTCCATGCCCCATTGAGGTCATTTTTGTCATATATCTAGCTTTAGAAGCCCCCACAGTTCAGTAAAGGGGGCTCTGGATGGTTCAGCAGACTAGGCCGCTGTCACCGTGATCAGAGGGTCGCTGGTTCGAATCCCAGTTATCCTGGTTCGAGCCCTTGCTCTCTTCAGGGTGGTTAGATGACGCTCTCCCCCATATCTCTTTGCTGCGGTGCTGGCTGTTGCTGGCGTCTGCGAGGTGGTGCGTCGAACCCGGCTATGATGCGCTTTCCTCCAGGCGTGTTGGTTACCTGACGATGTTGCTTCGGCCCTCACTGGTGACGTGGGCATCGTGTGAGACTTGGGGTGGAGATTACGTACGGGTTGGGTAATTGGCAGTCCAAATTGGGGAGAAAGTAGGGGAAAACCAGGTTAAAAAAAAAGAAATCTGCAAAAAGCTGGACTGTGTTTGGTCACAGCTGACTATTCCCACACTGACCAGTCAAAAATAATGCTGCCTTCTTTGGTTAACAGGACTATCCGAGAGCACCTAGGAGAACAGGAAATGTCCATCACTTTGACAATAGATTCATTAGAAGAAGTTGATCTGGGTAATTACTCCTGTTATGCTGAGAATGGGAACGGACGTCGCCAGGCCAGCATCCAGATCAGCAAACGAGGTATTTACACACACACACACACATACAAACACGCCACACGCACACACGTGCTGTATTGCAGTGATAAATAAACAGCGGTAGATTTCCTTCTCTCTTTCCTCCGGGGCTCTTTCGGGCATACATTAGCATCTAAAGTTCCCTTTTAAAACAAACAGCTTTGAAGGCATCTCATCTTCTCTTCATATGGCAGTTCAGAGGAAGAGACAGCGTCAGGAGATCAGAAATGCTTCTTTCGCTACTCGCAACAGATAGGCATGAGCACACACTCACACACTCTTACACACACACACACACCACCCATCTTTTTTCCCTCATTAAAATACAGGCACTCTCCATTTCCTAATTCTAAAGGTGCTGAAATGTTTTACATCCTGTAAGCTGTGTTGGTGTGTGTACTGTGCCTGGCTGCCCTTCAAATCCATGGTAAAATGAGGAGCTGTGAAACCATTGATTTATGCTTCACAATAGCACAATGTACATGAAGCATTCATGGCATATTCATGAACAGTGCAGTAATAATTACATAAACATTATTTAATATGTTCATTAATGAGTAATGATCCTATAATGTACTGCTGGGAAACGCACTCAGTGAGTCTCAGTATATAATTCACTATTTATAGGCATGAAAAACTTGCTCTACTCCAGAGATATACAGCACCAGTCAAATGTTTGGATGCATCTTAAATTCTGTGTTCATTATTTAAAAAATTTCTGTTAATTAGTGAAATTAATGCTAAAGTCATGCAAACTATGAAGAAAAACAAATGGAATTATTTAAAAAGCAAAAAACCAACCAGAATATGTTTTATATTTTAGATTCTTCAAAGTAGGCACCACTTGCAGTCAGCTTTTTATGAGGTATTCACCTGGAATGGCTTTCAGGTAACAGCTGTGCCTTGTCAAGAGTTAATCACTGGAATTTCTTGCCCTCTTAATGTATTTGAGACCATGAATAGCCCTATTTGAGTAATGTTCTAATCCAGATTATGGCAATAACTACTTACCTAAGTAAAGAAAAACGACTGTCCATCATTTCTTTAGGAAACAGAGCTCAGTCAAGCTATAAAATTTCAAGAACTAGAGAAGTAGCCTCAAGTGCAGTCGTGAAGACTTCCAAGGATGGTTATGATGAAACTGGCTCTCATCAGGATATGTTAATTAGAGTTACCAGTCTCAACCACAAGCACTTCAGATAACAGCCCACCTCAGTGCTTCACAGAGAATTCTGGTTTGTTTAACACTTGTAAGTTCACTACATGATTCCTTAGGTGTTCCTTCATAGTCTGGATGACTTCAGTATTCATTTACTGTAGGGGGGGAAGAAAAACATTGAATGAGAAGATGTCCAAGCTTTTGACTGGTATTGTACATATACATTCATATGCATGCCAAGGATCATGTAATTGTATTCAACTGTCATCGTCACACCGTCTCAAAATATTACCACAGTAATACTGTATTACCAAGGGGGCCGAGGGGGTTGGGGGGAGGTAAATTGCACAAGTAGCCCAAATGGTTCTACATTAATGTGGCTTCTGTACCACCTCATTACCTGCCTTATTTTACAACTGAAATATGATCAAATATAAAATTCAGTTTGCTCACATGGTGAAAAACTGAGCTCTGCTGCTCAAAGAACAGAAAGCTGAAGGTTCTTACAGCTGAAGATATTGTCTACATTTCAAAATATCACGGTATTCAGTCAACCCTAACAATATTGTTCATGAATGCACCATGCCCGCATACATGCAGTTTTTACTACACTAAACGCTTGCACCACGTTAACTCTCTTTTTTCCTCACTCAGTTGAGCTGATGTACACAGTGGAGTTGGCTGGGGGACTGGGGGCTATCTTGCTGCTGCTGGTTCTGCTGCTCTGTATGTATAAATGCTACAGGATTGAGCTCCTGCTCTGCTACAGGCATCATTTTGGAGGAGAGGATACCGATGGAGGTAAATCATACGGCGCATGCAGTATTAACAGTGATTCAACAGTGCATCCCAGTGGAGAGATTAAGCATAACACTGCAGGATCAAATATACAACAAGAATCTTTATTTAGTACCACATCTGCGATGATCTGCATGCAGTCAATTCTAGGCAGCCAAAGCATGTAACTATAATGTTTTAAATTCTGTGGTGGGCCTCTCTCCCCTCCTAGTGGTTCATCTCTGTGTGATTTCTCTATTTCTCATATAATCATGAACATGCACCAGTCCCACGGGTTCATATTGAAAACGATAATATAGCAGATATGATAATATCTGCTAGCACCTCTAAGTGAGCCTAGCTCAATGTAGCATCAAGCTAATGTTCATTTACATGTTTATTTTCTCACGGATGGGTAAATACTTCCTGTGACAGCTGTAAGCTGGTACTTGATGCTTATAAGCAGGGCTTTTGATGGATTAGCTGTAAGAATCTCATGCTGGGCAAAGAAAACATGGCCAAGCAACACTGAACTAGTGTACTCTTATGGCTCTTTCTGTATGACATTGTCAAATTTGGTCGTGTCACAGTTTATGGAGCAGACATAGAGCTGTAGAGCACTTAACCTTTGCTAACATGGCCATACTGCATAAGTGGAAGCACAGCATCTTAGAAAATTTACATTTACATTTACAGCATTTAGCAGACGCTCTTATCCAGAGCGACTTACAAGGTTACTCGTATTACAGAGGAGGGCCAATGTAATGTTAGGAGTCTTGCCTAAGGACTCTTATTGGTGTAGCGCAGCATAGTCACCCAGACCGGGAATCAAACTCCAGTCTCCCACATGGTGTGGTAGCTTACTGGCAGGTAGTGGTGCTCTCTGTTGCGCCACACCAACCACCAATGGGAAAATGGTAAGAGTATCTCTGATACTGCTGTATCCCACAAGCATAACTATTGCAACGCTACTCAGCTTAGCTACTGAGGCACTCAGGTTCAAGATCCTGTTTCTCTCCTCACCATCTGTCCATTGGGGTAGTTTCTAAAAATAAGTAATAAAAAAAACAGTTCCATTATAAATTACTAATTGCTTCTCTCAGATTGTAATATGATCACTTAACCCTTAAAATACTATATTATCTAACACACTGCCTGGCCAAAAAAAGAGGTCACACACACTAATATTTCACTTGACCGCTTTTAGCTTTGATTACGGCATCATTTCCACAAGCTTCTGCAGTGTCACAACATTTATTTCTGTCCAGAGTTACATTCATTTCCCCCCAAGATCTGCTATTGATGATGGGAGATTTGGACCACTGTGCAAAGTCTTCTCCAGCACGTCCCGAAGATTCTCAATGGGGTTCAGGTCTGGACTCTGTGGTGGCCAGTCCATGTGTGGAAATGATGCCTCATGCTCTCTGAACCACTCTTTCACAATTTGGGCCTGACGAATCCTGGAATATGCTCGTGCCATCAGGGAAGAAATGATCCACTGATGGATTAACCTGCTTGTTCAGTGTATTCAGGTAGTCAGCTGACCTCATTCTTTGGGCACATAATATAGCTGAACCTGGACCTGACCAACTGCAGCAACCCCAGATCAAAGCACGGCTCCCACAGGCTGGTACGGTAGGCACTAGGCATGATGGGTGCATCACTTCAGCCGCCTCTCTTCTTACCCTGATGCGCCCATCACTCTGGAACAGGGTAAATCTGGACTCATCAGACCACATAACTTTCTTCCATTGCTCCAGAGTCCAATCTTTTTGCTCCCGAGGAAACCGAAGCCGTTTTTGCCGGTTAGCCTCATTGATGAGTGGTTTTCTTAAGGCCACACAGCTGTTTAGTCCCAATACTCATGTGAAAATGCTCTTACTTTCTCTATAGAAATCCCTGAGTTCTACTGCTGTTTTTCTACAATTTGATTTCATTAAGTGTTTAAGTGATCACTGATCACAATCATTCAAGATTTTTTTCTGACCACATTCCTTCCTCAAAGACGATGTTTCCCCACTGTCCTTCCACTTTTTAATTATGCGCTGGACACTTAACCCAATATTATAGTAGTTTCAGCAATTTCTTTAGATGTTTTCTTTGCTTGATGCATACCAGTAATTTGATTAGCATCTTTTCCACAACCAGTTAAGTAAAAAAAAAATTGTTGCCAGCTGAAAGCAATTTTACCTATTTAAATCCAGGTGGTGACCTTTTTTTTTTTTGGCCAGGCAGTGTATAATGCTATATTAAATATATTGTTTTAGTTACTCTCTAAAATACACAGGAATCTGTAGCAATCATGAAATAAATTTCAGCAATTTGTGTTAAAAGACATCCAGTCAGTATCCCCACCTAGAAATCTCCACTACAAACGCGACAACCTTGCAGTAAGGTATAGATGTAACATTTGCTTTGTATTATAAAGCCTTACTCTGAATATTATCCAAGGATCATCTTAGTCTCTTACCTCATTGCAAAGCTGGCTGGGCGACTCCTATTCTTATGTAGGATTCATTGAATATGGTTTTTGGCCTTTTACTTCTAAGATGACTTCAAATATATATAAAACCAAGCCCATTCATAATTCATATTTTTCTCTTAGGAATCATGCTTGGAAGGTTGAGCAGATGTGTTGCTGCTTGAAACTGAAGTAGACTGTTCCATCTGATGCACAGCCTGTGAATCAAGACATTGTCATGAATATGCAATGCCTTAAGGTTCATGCTGTTACAGCAAAAAGAAAAAAGTCAACAGAGAAATTAAAAAGTATAAAACACTTGTTTTAAGGTCCATTTTTGGTAAAAAGTGATTGTGCTCATAAAGTGCTTTTATTTCAGTGAGCAAGGCTCCAACCCACATTGCTAAAAACACTTTGAGAGCATTTTGCACACTGAGATTGAATTTTCCATATATTTGTCTCTGCTGAAGAGTTATGTCTAATGCCGTAAAGTGCATTTGCATTGTGGGTATTTTCTCTTAAAAGCGTGCAGAGTGCCTCATATATAAAAGACAAAACCACACACATAGACACATTCAGCATAGACAAGGTTTTCTTCAGCATTTACAGATATTTAAATCCAGCAGTTTAAAGGTAACTTGTAATGATACAACTGCATAAAAAAGAAATGAGAAGCAAACAAAAAAAACACCAAAATACAAAAAGACAGAAATATATAAATATAACGAACATAACGAATAGAAAAAGAAAGAATTCAGTGTATTTGTTTGTCAGTGTAATTCTTTGTTAAAGGGGTCTTCTCTTTTAAAAGCAGGTGAGGCCGTGCATTCGGACTGTTTTTATATGATAGCTTATTGTAATCTGTTTTTTTTGTTGTTGTTGTTGTTATTTTTTAGATCACAAGGAGTACGATGCATACTTATCCTACAGTAAAGTGGAGTTGGATCAGTGGGGGCAGGAGCTGCAGGAGGAGGAACGCTTTGCTCTAGAGATTCTTCCTGATGTTCTGGAGAAACACTATGGCTACAAACTCTTTATTCCAGACAGAGACCTTATCCCTACCAGCAGTATGTGTGTCTGTTTATTTCCATGTCCTTGTTTACCTTAGTGATTAGGCATTGGAGACATTTACCCCTTTCTGATTTCTTATTATCTAATTATATAATATAATTAGATTTGATATTTAATATGAGACAAATTCAAACCAGGTGATCACACAAATCCCTTAGTTACTCAATTATCCAGTTACCCAAATTTAGTTAACTTGATTAAATGAATGATTAACCTGATTAATGTAAACCTTTTCAGCATTGTGAAGTAGGCCAGAAGGTCTCAAAGACCAGCACACTATGCCATGTTCTAAAGAAAATCTAAAAGAGATGGAAAATGAAATTATAATCTGAAATATTTTCAAAAGGGTTACAAAATAATTTCATAGGCACTCGACTCCAGTGAGAGCAACTACAGTGAGAGCAAATGAACAAAAACACTGGTACACTGGTAAATCACATTAAAGGCCTTAAAACGATTAGGAAAGCACTCTAGTTTTTTAAAAAACAAAAAGGTCTGACAAAAAAAGTTTATTTTCACTTGTTACCCATCTGTTGTAGTGTACTCTATGTGCACACTACACCCATCTTTAAAATAATTTATGTATTCTATCATTCTATGTATCACATTCTGTGTATTCTATCATGTTTAACAGTAAAAACTGTGTGAAACAGGTGAAATAAGAATGATAAAGCCTGCATTAGCATGTTTCAGGACCAGAAAAAAAAAATCAACTGTGTGACTAATCATGAAACCATGACATTGTAACAACACCAGTTGTCAGCGATCCATGAGTAATTACTGAAATCACTGAATGAGCAAGGTCTAATTATTTAAGATGGCACCATGCGCCCACATAATTCTCTCCTATCCTCGTTTTTCTCACCATCCTCTGTTGCGATTGAGTTGGACTTTGCTACCTGTAGAATGTGCAATGAAAGCGCTAATTGTGATTTGAAAGTGTGTCACCTTCATCAGTGTCTGTGTGTGGGATATGTACAGTCAGGTTGATAAGTATGTTATTAGTTTCTTTTGGAGTGGCCAAATCATCAAATCATTTAATCCATTTTTTAAAAGAAAGAAGTTTGGACAGCCTGCTATATCACACAGGTTTAGAGGATTAATCAGCATAGCTAAGAGAACAGAGTGAAGGGACTGGTCTTAGGAGGGGTTTCGACTGCTTTCAGGTATAATTGATATACAGGTTTACTTGATTCTTCCTTTCTATCGTTCCCCACTGTCCGTTAACATTACATTGTTAACTCACAACTACGGAGGGCTTGTTTCAACAAGCCCCCCCCCCCCCCCAAAAAAAAAGGGGGAATAAGCTTATATGGCCGTGAACTAAAACTAGAACAGAATTCTGAAACAGACACGTCGTATGTTTGAGAAGGCGTCCTCAATTTGGGATACCATCAACATTTTTAAATACTGCGGTCTGTATATGATATTACTGTTATATCGTCCAACCCTACAGTGAAGAATACTCTTCAGCTTACTGTATCATTGTCAAAGATGCAATCAAGAGATGCCATAAATTAAACCACTGGTAAAACTCAAGAACTGAAAGGCAAGATTAACTTGCCTTTCATGTTGTATACTTCTCATCATTAACATGATGAGAAGTATACAACATCATATGTCAAACATGGCAGAAGCAGTATTATAGCATGGGCATGTATAGCTGCCAGTGGAACAGCATCACTGGAGCTTATTGATGATGTGTCTGCAGAATTAATCCTGAAGAGCTATACTTTTTGCTCAGATTCTTGGCATATTGATGCAAAAAAAAAAGCATTTGGTAATGTCAATGGGTTTTAGTCCTCAGGCAGCCATTAAAGTGTGGGATTTGCATCAACGTATTTTAGAAAACCTTTATATTTATATGATGTTATTATGTTTTCCAATTACATTTGAGCCTGTGGAAATGAAGGGGCTACATAAGAAAATGGTAATGGATAGTATGCAGGCCAAAGGTGACCGCGGCAAGGATGAACTCCCAACATTTCAACATGATTCATTTCATGACCAATCCATAGTGGTGGTGTGCAGAGACGAGATGCCCAAAATTGTCACTGTCCAAATACTTATGGACCTGACTGTATATTGTTTAGTTTGTTTGTCAGATGTTCACGTGTTGTGTGTGTTTGTGTGTGTGTTCATATTCTTGTCTGAAAAGCATAATGTTTATGTTTAGGTCTCAGCAGTGAGCATTACCAGGATGACACACAACTTCTTAGAGGTACAGTTTCCTTTTAACGTACACTCACCCACATGCATACTCATGTTCTGCGGTGATTGTTGTGTCTTAAATGTGATCATGTCATTTGTCTTTTTAGTCCATTTTATGTTCACATACATTGTGTGATATTACATGTAGGGATGGTCCATCGTGAGAAGCTGTGTCATAGCTGAAAAGGCAGATTATAATTGACCAGAATCAGTGCTGCGCAATGCTAAGCCAGTTCTGGTCGTTAGGTCCTAAGAATATTGTGCCCTATTGCTCTCTGCTTACATCACTGCAATAGAGGTGATGTGAAATAACATTATATTCAACTTCAGTGTTCAACTATGTGAAAATGAAAAAATGAAAACAGCCCAACCACCAATTATCATATCTGTGATTCCTGCATTTAGAATTACATTGTTTAAAAAGTTAACTTACGTGCACTCAAACCTAAAACTAACAGCACATTCAACTGTTGAATGTGAGGAGTCAGATAATCTTAGAATATTAAAGTTGCATATTCACAACACTATAAAGCTATTTAAATATTTCAAAGACCAAATGTGTGACATGCTGAAAGTGGTGTATTAAAACAAATGGAACATGTGCTTTTCAGCTAATTAATTGTATGACTATGGGCCCTATTGTATGACTATGGGCCCTATTCTATTTAGGGCGTGTCAGTGTGTCTTTGCTATTGTAACAATGGTAAAAGTATGCCTTGAACAGCTTGAAATGCACGTCTCTAATCATGTAAGTAAAGGGTGTGTTTTGGGTGTAACATGCAACAATCCAATGTTCACAGAGTCTAAGTCAAGTGCTATTAGCAACTAAGCTAAATCTGATACATTATTCATATAGTATGCACTGCAATGCCTCACACAGCCTCTAGGTTGAGTTATGAGTCAGTTTTTGGCAGGTTCGAGTCCAGTTGCAGGTCAATTTTAAGTCAGTTTAAGTTGTGTACAACTCAAGAGCAATTTAAGCCTTGTGTGTGAGTGCACTGCAAGGCTGTGCTGTCTGCTAAAAACACACTTCTGAAACCAGGTTGCACTTGATATTTGCAGGTACTAAATATGAAATGAATCAGATCAGGATTTGGGGGCAAATTAGGATATTCCTAATTCCATGTGTCTGTTTCTTTTTTTTTAGCGTACATTGAGGATGTGGCTCGCTGTGTGGAGATGAGCAAGAGGCTGATCATTGTGCTGACACCAGGCTATGTGCTGCGGCGTGGCTGGAGCATCTTTGAGATGGAGTCGCGCCTCCGTGGCGCTCTTGCATCTGGCGAGGTGAAGGTCATCCTGATTGAGTGCGCTGAGCTGCGTGGCCTCATCAACTACCAGGAGGTGGAGGAGCTTAAGCAGTCTATCAAGGCACTGACGGTGGTTCGATGGGGTGGCCCACCAAGCAACAAGCCTGGCTCACGCTTCTGGAAACGGCTACGCTACGCCATGCCCTGCCGCCGGCCGTCGCTGCGCCGCACCCTCACCAACCCGGCAGCGGATGGAGGTGAGCCAGGGCCCTTTGCCGATCTGCAGGCTGTATCCGCCGTCTCAGTGGCAACAGCTGCCGTTGCTCCGGCCCGCCCCGAGCTGCGGACGGCCCTGCGCAGCTCCTACCGCT
The DNA here is from genome assembly GCF_030463535.1 of Salminus brasiliensis. NCBI lineage: Eukaryota > Metazoa > Chordata > Actinopteri > Characiformes > Bryconidae > Salminus > Salminus brasiliensis. The sequence goes on along the minus strand of NC_132885.1, from coordinate 28,013,026 downwards.
CCCACTCATTAGCACGACAGAAGCACACGCATTTCCGCAGCTATGACTACGAGCTACCGCTGGCGGCTGGAGCCACATTGCCCGCACCATCTCAGCAGCACACCTACTGCAACCTGCCACTCACGCTGCTCAATGGCCAGCGGCCCACAGCCACCGGCCACAAGGGCCTGCGCCAGCACAGCCTGGACGAGCCCCATGCAAACAACAACGCCATGCTACCGCTATTGCCGCGGGAAACCAGCATTTCCAGCGTCATCTGGTGACCCAAGTGCATCAGGGTCACATGGCTGCGGAAGCCGAGCCAAACCTCACAACTTCACCTTATCCTTAGAGGTGATTACAGGCTGGACGGGGCTGGGTGTACAGGACGGAATCACTCTGCATCTGGCAGTCTTTTAGTCCTGCTGATTCTGCTGATCTCTTGCTGAATCCACTTTCGAAGTCAAATGAACTTCAGCAGCGAGGATTTTATCATCTAGTGCCATATCAACTTTATCGGGGACTCTAGGGACAAACTGAGATGCACGCAGCCGAACCACATGAATGGAAACAGGGTCTTGTGCAGACGTCTGCAGTTTTTTTCTTGTAGCATTGCCGCCTCTTCGTCTCTGTATGTTGCATTTCATCATGCTGCCTTTGTTTTTCTTTTTTTCTTTAATTGTTAAAAGATTCATTGCCTATTGTGTAATTGATTATCTGCTTTTTTTATTTGCTGTTCTACTCAGCTTGCAGTTGTTTTGACTTATGGTACTTTCGTTTCAACTCAGTCTGGAGCGTTTTTTTAATCCAGACTCTGCTAAATCAAATGTTGCCCTTTTGATTTCACTGAAAGTTGCTCTATACATGTTGATCTAAACGTCTGTTTCTGTTGGCTTCTGTATGGCCTGTACCATAAAGTCAACTGGACAATTTGTAAGAAGAAAAAATATATATATACAGAATATGCAAACAATATTGGAGGCGTGGGAGGGCCACTGCAGGGCTTTGGGGAGTGGTGCTATCCTGTTGTAGCAGGCTAACTCCTGCTTGGCATTTTATAGAGAGAGAAACTGGAGGAGTGGAGCCCATCCTCAAATAATAAAGGGTATTTTAAGAAACACAAAAAAAAATCTATATTTTTATATGCAAAGAGCTGTTTCTCTCTGATATCACAAAATCACCTGGACAGCTGGGGAAAAAAGACTTGTCCATTTTGGGGTATTTTATACATTTTTATGCTACATTGTTTTTGTTTGTACAACCTACAATAAAAAGTAACTTGATGTCCTCAAATTAATTTAGGAACCCGTAGTCAACTACTTTTCTTATGGTTGGGTTAAACCTACTGAAGTAATATTCTTTTTTGTATAACTCTTGAAATCAAGTTTTAAAGGACTTCAAATAATGTGTGAAAGTTTAAGTATGCATAGAGGATTGATATGTATTCTGATTTGGATATTTATATTACTATGTATTATAAAAAAATCACAACAGCCACTCGGAAATTAAGTGTTTATATTTCTAAAGGCACAATCATATTCGTTTCCTTTTTGTTTGTCACTGTGCATTAAAATCACCAACCTCTGTCAGTTGTGTCGTAAATGATGTGAAGTGTGTTTGAGGTGTGTGTGTGTGTGTGTGTGTGTGTGTGCAATTATTTCTGGACCCTGGAGTTTTACACCTTAATCATAAATTATTAAAAATAACCAATTCAACAATATATGGGAAATACATATTCCTGATACTGGCGAGTTGCTAGTTAACTAGCCTGCTCAGACTAACTAACTCCTCATAAGATCATCTTCACTGATGGAGGGAGTGTTTTGTGTTTGTGTAACACTTTCAGGAACCCACCATATTGGTTAAGCAGTTCAAACAGTTTTGCTGGCTAAATATATCAAGGAAAAAGATTCCCAATATTTATGTAGTTATGTAATTTATATTAATTATGTAACCCTGTTATGCACTTTGTATTGTACATCTTTTTCTAATTCTCCACCTTACAGCTTCAGGTAGTTACTTCCACTATTTTCTGGTATGTGCATGTAGAGTGCAGTATGTGGAGGTACTCAGGTCCAGTCTGCAATTAGAATAAATGTAGTAAATGGAATCACAGATGTCACTGATGAGCATAGCAGCTTAGTGTTCTGAGATTGCTCATTGCTATATTACACCCCACCAGCAGTCTATTTTCAGTCTCTCTCTCTCTCTATATATATATATATATATAGAGAGAGAGAGAGAGAGAGAGAGAGAGATATCAAATATATCTACGCCGATGGGCGTGGTGGTCTCGAAATGAGGCGTGTTCACGTCAACAGTCAGACGTCCATTGCTATCTTGGCAGTGAATTGTCAACACAGGCATGTGCCCAACGCTCATACACCGCTTTACACCACTGAAATAGCAATCCGCCAACGTCAGAGCGCACCTGGCTCTTAAAGGGAATGGCAAGTGACATGCTGGTTTATTGCACATTACGCCCAAAACACACCCATGATTAATTAACAGACTTAGTACATGACTTTTGCTTGTTTTGAGCCACACAGGAAAAGATGTCAAAAGTATTGACATTCATTACTCAGGTAGAAGTGTAGATACTACGGTATAAAAAGATTTCTATAAAAGTTAAAGTATCAACTTAAGCTTTTTACTCAAGTAAGAGCGTAAAAGTACTGGTTTCAAAACTAGTAATGGTGCAAACCATTAGGCAAACTTCAGAGGCATGTTATCAATAATCTTTATTGGAATGTACTGTAAATGTGGTGCTTAGTTGGGACATTTCACTTGAGTTCTCTTGAGTCTTTGCCACAGACATCTCTTTAAACTAGGCTACATATATCTGACGTGACATGACATGTGTGATGGATCACTCACAAACCAATAGGGTGTCAGAATGGTTTATACTTCTCATTCAACCACAATCACATTCACACGTTCCAGATGATGTGATTTATCTGTTTTTTTTTTGAAGGATGAAAAGCTGGAATGGAAAACGGAAATGAAATAGGAGTACCAAGGCTATTTTTAAAATGTATGGAGAAATTACAGATAATTGTGTGAAAATGTAAGAAGTAGATAGATAACCAAAATGATGACAAAAAGTATTTACTAGTATATACACCTCTGCCCGCCCTAAATCAATCTGCGCAGTGCACGGTTGACGGCTCGCCAAAACATTGCTAAAATAAGTGATACTAAAATGTCTTTTTGTGCTTTATCCATGCTTTATGCCCCTCTGCTTCAATCAAATGTGATTATAATACACATTCCATACTTTAATTTAAGAGTATTTGCATACATTTCACCATGTTGGAATTACAACACTGTTTTACACAGCCTCCCACATTTCAGGACACATCATGTTTAAGTTGTAGCATATCTTTTGAATGCAATGGCTACTTGAAGTCTCTAATGCAGCCGTCTTTTGCCCTTAGGGATGAACCGATCAAGTGATTTTGCCCCGATCCAATCCAATCTCTCTGATGCATTCCGATCTCTGTGCTTATATAAATAATACAGCCACGCAGTTTAGATAAGAATGTCCTGCTAATTAATACTGAAGTAAAAACACTATGCTTATTAACATTTTATATATAAAGTTTTATAGTGGGTGAATGAGCTATGAATGAGGTTTCTACAGTGTGCATATATTAGCATTAGCGTTAGCCTCCATTCTGCTCCGAAGATGATCTTCAGTGCTGGTTTAAAAACAAAGGCTGTTAAACAAAACATTTTAGTTTTATGAAGTTTTCAGATATTGTAGTCTGTTTTTTTTCACTGTAACATAGCTCCACACTGCAGACTCTCACCTCTTTTATTTACCTTCTGCGAAGGCTTATCGGTGCTGCTGGTCATTGATGATGGTGCCTTGAGGACACCCAGATGGTGCCCTGAACATTGTGGCTAAAACAAAGGGAAATGGGACACAATGCGTCTCGAGGACACAATGTAATACGATCACTCAAATCACATACAGGGGTGGTCAGAGAGGCATATATGGACCCAAAAAATATGAACCACATCGTCCAATGTAAAAACTTCAAATTGAAAGCCATTCCGGTGTCAAAGCAGACGCAGTGGGAGAGCAATGGCATTAAAGAGCACCATGCTGATTCATGTCCACCTCCAGCGGAAATGAAGTTAGAGACCGATCACAAGCGGCCACAGGAGACTGTGAACGGCTATGGGTTTTGGCAGTGATTTGTGATTGGATCATATTACTCCATATTAGATGCATATTAATACTGTATGTGAATGGGCCCCAAAATCTGATCTTAAGAAAAAACATTTCTCATTCACTCAAAACAGTAAGAACTAAAAATAACATCAGTATATCTGTTATTTTTAAATATTTGCAAATTGCAACAGTTTTTAGTTCTTAATATATATATTTAAAAAAGGTACACAAAACATTTATAAAAAGGATCTCTCTATAGAGAGATATTAAGAATATCTCTCGATAAGGCTGGATAAGGATGAGTAAAGCCTTAAAAGAATTTGTACTTAATTCACAGTTCTGTGTGACTGGTTGGGGGTTTTATTCATGTGACCCTGTTAATGTTTCTTTAAAAATCTTTTGAATTAGGGTGTTTTTCCCTCTATTCCTTATCGTGGTCTTCCGTTCAGTGCTGCCTGTCTTATCAACTCAGCAAATGTGGACCACTTTTGGGTAAATACACCAGATAACTCAATTACCATATTTGCATGTTTTGAATGAGTCTCATAAATATTTAAAAACTGTACTGAATATAATATTAATTTGAGTATTAAACTCTGTGAAAAACGTTCACCTTTATGCATTCTTGAGGAGCAAATATGAAAGCATTTTATGTATTGGAACCACTAGGTGGCACTATAACGAATAATAGCAGTTCAGCACACAGTGACATTTTAGAAAGAGTGGTATGATGCATGTCTCACATAAATAACTGTCGTTCTGTATTGTTTATTCCAATAACTTAGAGCTGTGAGGAACATTTCTATTGGACATAATGAGGTCTTCTGATGTCCAGTCATAATGTCTTCTGATGTCCAGTTTTAGTTGAGCTACAACAAAGGCCAGTCTGAAACATAATGCTTCCCCTTTTTGGAGTTGCTGTAGGCAGAAGTGAAAGTGAAAGCCACTGTTGTCTCATGTCAGCAGCTGTTTCCAATTAAAGGCCAACCAGGAGGACAAACTAGACCCACAAACATGAGAAACATATTTATTGTACATGTTTCCTCTTTAACTTCCACATAGCTAATTACCCGCAGACATGCTTGGTCTTTCAGAAGAAAGGATGTGCTTTATAGGAGAGAACTTTCCTGTTTTTGCAGAAAAGCCTGATGTACTTTAAATCCATGTACAGTCGGGTTCAAAATAATAGCAATTCAACCTGACTAATCAGATCAATCACTGCTTTTGGTAGAAATGATATTACTACATGGCAAAAAATAAGGTTTAGTAGAGTTATAGAAACCACAACCAGACCCAACATCCATGATATGTATGCTCCTGAGTCTATGTAGTTGAATAATTAATTGAAAGAGGCGTGTTCAAAATAATAGCAGTGTAGAGTAGAATTAGAACAAGTCCAAGTCTAACTGTAAATAAAAGACGTGCTGCAGAGGATACAATTTGACAAAGAGAAATGGAGAGACTCTTTAGGCCAGTCAATGTGTAAGATTGTTTTATTTAGGATCCTAGGGCCGCAGACAGTTTGTCAGACGACTCCCAAACACTGAATTCAAGCCACAGTGCATTCAGAAGACGCACTGTGAAGCACGGTGATGTTTTTTGTACTATGGTGCCGGGCCTAATTACTGCATACGAGGGATCATGGATCAGTTTGCATTTTTTTTACTAAGACTTGCAGAGGTCATGTTGCCTCATGCAGAACAGGAAATGCCCTTGAAATGGGTGTTTCAACAAGACAACCACCCCAAACACACCAGTAAGCGAGCAGCATCTTGGTTCCAGACCAGAGTGGCCAGCCCAAATCCCCAAACCTTAATCCGATTGAAAGTGTGTTCTAAAGGGGTGACCTCAAAAATGCTGTTTCTGAGGCAAAACCAAAAAATGCAGAATATTTGTGGAAAGTTGTCAAATCATCCTGGGCTGGAAAACCTGTTCACAGGTGTCAGAAGTTGGTTGACACAGATGTGAAGCATAACTAAATATTAGTTTAGTGATTCAAAGGAATGCTAAATCCTAAAGATTTCAATTTATACAGTAAATAAAGTTTGTAAAAATATGCAGATATCCTGTAGTCCACAATGAGCTCTTTGGTCTTCTCTGTGTTGAGGAAAAGGTTGCTGCCAGATGCTGGGTCTTGAACACAATAACAGTTGCTACCATAAAATTATCATATAGTAATCAAAGGTGTTTTTTTTTTACCAAAACCAATATAAAAAGGTTCTGAGGCTATTACCACAAACTAAAGAATTGTCCTAATAGACATGTTTTCAAACTGGTGTCTGGTTCACTTCACTGTGCAGTTCAGCACTGAATAGACCACATAACTGTGTGCTTGTGTGCAGTTACACAGACTGTGAAATTCGTTAACAACCATAAGATGTATAAGATAATATGTTATAAATTATAAGTTTATATATATATATAATAAATAAATATATATATATATATATAATAAATAAATAAATTAATTAATTAATAAAACTGCTTGCCAATCTTCAAGGATTATCACTTTCCTGGTGGGACCAAACAACGTTCACTTCACCCCATACATTTACCACACCAAAGACTTTCCTCTCCAACTTACATACAGTTGTTTGTAAATAGCTTGTGTATTTTTTTTTGCTCTTTTTGATTATTTGTTTATTTATATGTTGGTTTGTTTGTGCATTGGATCTTTGGGGAAGGGTTGTGTTCTGGGTAAAAAATATATATATTAAATAAATAACATAATTGTTATTTTTCTCTGCTACAAAGACTCTTTTTTAGGGTGGGATCACCTGGGCTGTATATTAGTTTGTAACTGAACACAAGCTGCTGCTTAAAGCTTTCAGCCCTCCATGGGGCCCGTTAACAACTTATTTGTTATTTCTTATTTCTTATTTCTCATTAGCATTAAGTGTGTGCTTAACCCTGTAAAATTGAATGCATCACTAACAAGCTTTCTAACAAAATCCAATATGTGGTACTGTGTGTGGCATTCCTCTGAAACACCAAGTCAGATGTAAACCATCTGAGTCATTTGCATGGAACTACAGTGAATGCAACAAGTTCAGCATCCATTTTTGTCAGCATGTGTTTGTTGTCAGCGCTCAACAGCCAGGCAGAGGATTAAATACACCACACAGCTTGTCCAATCACAGCAGGCAATATGCTTTAAAAATGACAGCGTTGAGGAATACAGTCACAGAGCTGTATGAATATATTTATATATTATATATTATATATATATATATACACACATGGTAAAATTCCAGGTTTGTGGTTGGTTGTTTGGATTATTCCTTCTTCGTCTTCTTCTTCTTCTTCTTCTTCTTCTTCTTCTTCTTCTTCTGCTTCTTCTTCTTATTATTATTATTATTATTATTATTAGGATTTATTGTTTTAAGCATTTATCATTTTGTCTGGAAAAGGCTTAGTGAGACCCCCCAAACAAGGTCATTTGGGAATACTGTTGACATGAAGGGGTATACGTGATCTGCGGCAATGTTTAAGTAGTAATATCTACATGAACCCCTAAGGTTTCCTAGCAGAAAACTGCCCAGAGACTGTCGGCTCTCCTTTTTTCCAGTGATGTGTACTGGTGCCATCACTTCCCAAGGTAAGTTATGCACACAAATCTGGCTGTCCACATAATGAAAAAGAAAACCTGATTCATCAGACCAGACCACTTTCTTCCCTTGCTCCATGGTCCTGTTTTAATGCTCACATTGGAGCATGACCGATATCTGGCTTTGCGGCTACTACAGCAATCTACAATGCACTGTCCTGACACCTTTCTAACACAGTCAGCATAAACTTTTCAACACACTAACTAAATGTAATTCCACAAAAACAAAAGCATGGTACAAGACACACATGCAACATAGCAAAACTAGAGCAGTCATAGGCTTTGTGTAAAATTCAAAAGCAGTATGTGAGAATAGCTAGTGTGACCGAATAGGAGAAATGAAGGAATGATCATTATCAGTAATGAATATGACAACTATTCTGGACCAAATTTGATATTTAAAAATAACAATGAACAATGATTTCAAACTAATACAATAGCAATAAGCATTAGCTATATCATTATCTATTATTAATGCACACAGTATTATCACATTGCTTAAATTAATGCTTACATTAATCAGTATCTTCAACAAATGTGGAGGCGATTGCTTATTTATGGATTTGTGTATACTGCGGTTTTATTTTCAGATGTGAAAAATTGCTAATGGTATGGGCTATTTCTGCCATGGTGCCAAGAGGCTCATGTTTATTTGCCTCAGAGAGTCCTATTCTATTTGCAGTGCTTCACTACAGGGACTAGCTGTGTGTGTGCATTTGCACATCTGTGTCAGCAATGGGTGCAGCTTAAACTAGCTTAAACTAAATAGGTGTCCACAAATATTTAGACATATTATTTAGGTGTTAGGGGTTTTGTAGTGATGTCCACCACATTCTTAGTGGTTGACTGTGGATTTAGAGGCCCTGTGTTAAGGGCAGCCCTGAAGGAATTGTCAGAAGTAGCGGAAAGGTCTAGTCATTGCTTAGCAATAAGAATGGCCCAAATTGGTTGGGGTAGGGCAGTGTGTGATTTAATGTTACAGATGCTAGATGTAGCACAGTGAGAAATGTAGGTTGATTCTTAGCATATGCTGTTAATGTAATGTTGTTGAGGTTGTGCATAAAATCTACATATAACTGGTGGGTTAATTCAGTGAAACACTGAGAGACAGAAAAGAAAACACATAGTCATAGCACTCGTATTGCAGTGGAGTTAATGATCTCAAAAAAGCTAAATGGACTCAGATGTTAGCATACCTGGAGACTTCCTAATATAATGAGTTTGAAGGTGTACAGGCTAACATCTGTGTTCATGAGTCTACAGTCAGTAAAACCATTGAACCTTGAACAAGTAGTATGTCTAAAACAGGAAACCACAAAGGAAGCCGCTGCTTACCAAATAGGATACTGCTGCATGCCTAAAGTTTGCAAAAGAGCACATTGACACTCCACAACGATTCTGACAAAATGTTTTGCTGTTTGACAGATGAAAGTAAGATTTAACTATTTGGAAATATCGTCTCAACCGTAGATTATGGTGGAGGGAATGTTATTATTTGGGCCTGCTTTGCTGCATCAGGGCCTGGCCATCTTAAAATCATTAAGGAGGAAGAATTCCCAGGTGTATCAAACAATTCTACAGGATAATGTGAGAGTGTCTGTACGTCAGCTTGAACTCTGTAGAAGTTGGGTGATGTAACAGGACAACGACCCAAAACACCAGAGCAAGTCCACAACAGAATGTCTTATGAAAAACAATATTCACCTTTTGGAGTGGCCACGTCAGACCCCAGAGCTCAGACATACACTGACTTTAAGAGAGCTGTACACATGTGGGTTAATGCAGGAGCTATGTCTACACACTTTGATCACATTACTTTACTTTACTTTTCTCTTTACTCTGAACACTGTTTACTCCCTCTCTGTGAGATGCATGGTGACGTTGTTTTAAATAAGGCATGAAAGTGAAACTAAATGTGCAGACTTAGCGTTCTGTCTAGAAAGAGTATGGAATCTAAAAACTTTAAATTCTGAGAAAATATTTACACCTCCACCAGAGTTCAGCTTATTGTTTACTTAAACCAAAGACACAAGTGCTCCATAACTCTGCTTTTAAGGGATTCTCTGCTGAAAACAGTCATTTCTTTGACTTTTGCTTTGACTTACAAAGATCAGCACCAACTGAACCAAATCTGTAAATCTCTGATTAGATCTTGCTAAAAGTGCTAGACTAAGAATTCTGACTGGATCTAGATGAAACCTACTTTTTAATGTTGAGCACACAGGCTGCAAAAGCTGGGGCAAGACTGAAAACAACAGGTTGCATAAGCCACACCCCTGTCGCACACATATAAAAGAGCTCTGTTTTGACCTGCCTGTCTGTTGGTGTCTGTAAGTGAATGTGCATGGATCTTAAACTGTAAAGGAGATTTTCGTGTCAGAGGAAGATGGTCTTCTCAAAAACAGGTTGAAAAGTTTGTTGTTTAAAATATAAGAAATGAAAGACAATATTTAATACATTGTGTGCATATGAAGTGTTACAGTGTTTCCTAATTGTTATAATAAAGCAGAAAACCAAGGTATTTGTATGTTTTTTCTAGAACTACTATACAGCTTTTCTGTGGGTTTTGTGTGTCTGACCATGCATATTGCATAGAATTGCATAGCAACATTGTTTTTTATACGTAAAACGTTCGTCAAATTTGAGGCTTTGTTTCAGTTTGTTTCAGTACAAGTCATAAACAGTGCAGCTTTTTGTTTGTGCGAGTACGAACATGTCTTTGAAAAACAGGAAGAACTAGTCCTGCACACACATATAAACACAAGGTCTTGTTTCATTTGTCTTCATTTGTGGACTAATTTGAATATATTTGGATGGTGTTTACTCCTACTTCGGATTGGAAATATGTTTATCAGACCAAGACAGCATAAAAACAATGTTTCAGTCTGTACATTCTACTGTACATCTCCTGGTTATTTCTCTGTTCTCTATTTTAGAGAAAACGAAAGTAACAAATAAAGCCTTTAAGTAAACAAGGTCTTGTGAGTAATAAAGTACACTTTACATTCAGCATTGCTTTTATTTTTTCAGATTACAGTACTGGGGGTTACCACAGCCAAGGAAATCTGATGATTCCACACAAAAAAAAACATAACAGAACCACCAACTCAGAGCCATTTATCAAACCAACACTAAAGCAGGTAATGAAGTGAAGAGGAGGAAATCACCTTTAATCCAAGTATTTATATTTCAGTGCAGAAATAATCAACTGCTAGTTACTCTGTTGGGAAATGAAAATGTTATATATACATTTTCATTATATCATATATATCATGAAAATGTTGTCAGCATTGATGAAATCATTGTAATATGCTGGTTAATTTAATAACAACAGTGTTCAGAATATAATCTTTCTGGAATGTTGTTTGTCTCTTCTGAGAAGCACATAATCCTTTCATTTTTCTTTTAGCTGGCAGATCAGCTTCGTGAAAAGATTGTGTCACAACTAAATGCTAAGGTGAGTGATCAATAATTATCAATAAAAAGTTATTTAATTCATGTTTTGTTCCATATTTTACTATGCACCTCTGACACAACACAATGGCTCTTGTTTAAAAGAGATGATAGACGGATCATTTGGCATTGTTGATTTTGAAATGCTTCATTTTTTTCTATTATTTGGTTGTGTTTATTCTCCAAAAGAAATCTCAACCTCACCCACAACAAAAAGATTTCACCCTAGATGAGTCAAAGGACTTCCTCAGAGAACTAGCAGCTGAGCTAGATAAAGTCCTGCAGGTAAATAAGTAAGGATTATTAAAAGCATGCCATACCTAGAGAATGAGAAAGGTGCTATATAAAGCAAATGTATTATGATTATTATTATTAGTAGTAGTAGTATAATACTTGGTAAGTGAATAAATAAAATGAGTTGAGTTAAACTAAAACATTTATATCTTCAGCTCAAGAAGGTCACCCTTCTGTTTGGTGTAAATAATGGTGAAATCAGTGAGGAAGAGAGCCGGACTGTGGTTCTGCAGTGGGCTGATGAGTTGAGGATCCAACAGCAAAACATAAATAGTGTGAATCTACAGATACAAGCAGACCACGAAACCTCACAAAAGCTCCACAGAGTACAAGAAGCAAAGCTAACTCTGTCTGCATGGACATGGAGACTTAACAACATGCAAAAGGTTAATTCAATTAAACATTGACCTTTAGTGGTGGAATGTATTCACTGCTACAAAATGTCTGACCCCATCTACATCTGAACATGTTTACATGTGAATCTATAACAGACTGTTTTACCTTCTTTAGGAATCAGTGAGTCTTAGAAAAGACTATGAAGCTATGTTAAAGGATCTGAGTAAACAGTGGAAGAACGGCCATCTGGTCAACTTTCTGGCAATCATGGATTTCATCATCAGAACTATGCTACAGGACAACAAGTCTGAGGTACATGCAGTCATATAGGTACATGTCTGAGGTACATGCAGTCATATAGGTACATGTCTGAGGTACATGCAGTCATATGTTGGGTTTTTCCTAAATAAGAGCATGATGTGTATTCAGTATCCAGAATTAGATCACGGCTGCTTATGTGTTTTTCAGGAATCCATTCAGAAACAGTGGTTTAAGAGTCAACAGATGTTTAAAAAAGCAGGTGAGACATTATTGTTTGTAGTTTCTTTGTACACGATACATCCTTATTAAATGCCCTAAATATATATATTTAATAAATATACATATTTTTTCAGGTGGAGTGTATATCCCTGTCCCAGGTCAGAATTTTGTCAGCAGACTTGTTTTATTGTTGTTGTGACACATGTTTAGTTTTATTATTTTGTTATGTTGGCTTATTGTTACATATTTCTATTTTTCAGTATGGAATTGGATCACAAGACTACAAGGTATCACATTAATATGCATAAAAAGTTTTAACTATTTCAGATCCAAATGCAACAATAAATGATAATCATTCAAAATTGACACTTGACCCAAAATACAACAACATCCAGTTATAAAATACATATAAATTATTATATCAAGTAAACTTCAACACAATTTACCCTGTATAATCATATTTTATATTCACATTATTCTTTTTTTAGCTAATGTTACACTAGATCCAGAAACAGCGAACTCAAATCTGTTGCTGTCTGAAGATGGAAAAACTGTAAGAACTTTGACACATGAGGAGAGCAAGTCCAGCACCTTCAAGGAACTCCATAGAAGCTGTTCGAAATTTGACGGTTGGACGTGTGTGCAAGCTGCAGATGGCTACACCACAGGCAGGCATTATTGGGAGGTAGATGTACAGAGGAAATGTGATTGGAGAATAGGTGTAGTAAAGGATTCTGCTCCACGAAGAGGTTTTGTTAACATGAACACAACAGCTGGGTACTGGACTCTGCGTCTGCAGCTCGGCTCTTTGATGGCGATGACTGATCCAGTCACCAGACTTAATCAGCCCACTCCCTCCAGGATAGGAGTGTATCTAGACATAGAAGAAGGCCAGGTTTCTTTCTGTGATTCAGAGAACAGGAGACATATTTACACATTTAAAACAGACTTTAGGTCTGAGAGAATTTACCCTGTGTTCGGCACAGTGGAGACAGACAGACCTATAAGAATTATGTAGAGAAAATTGTTAGTGAAAGAAGTCCATTTTTATATTTTTGCTATTATATAGGTATAACAAATTCTGCCAAACAGCTTCAAAAGAGTAATTATAGATGGGCTATTTCATAATCTGCCACCCAAATATATATATCCAGCCCAGAGGCCTATGATTACAAACTTACCACTGATAAAGGGCTAGAGGACAGCAGAAGTGAAAAGATCAAACACATTAAAATAGGCACACAGTATATCTCAAAACATGTACCTATGTTACATTTTTAATGATTTGTTTTTGTAAATTAGACATTACTAGATGATGATGAATGGTGTAAATATGTGTACATTGTGTTCTGTAATGTAAATGTGAACCACTTTTTTATTCCTTTAGCATTACGCACTTTATTTTTTTTTCCATTTGTTTTGTTTTGTTTTGTGATCAATATAATACGTAAGTTTTGTATCATAATACTTTTATCATTTGCTGTGAATATGTAGCTTTTCTACTTGCAGAGCAAGTAAATAGATTATATGTGTAATTCTGTATCAATAACTATGCTTTTCTATAGTCACTGTTCTGTATAGTCTTGAATCTGCTGTAAGTATAAATGTACAATTCATTTAGTTTGAAAGAATGTTGTAATTCTATCTTTGTTTTAACCATATTATTAAAATTGCAAATCATTAAACTCTGATGTTTACGATTAATATTTTGCCATTTTGTCAGGAGTAGGAGAAAGAGATCTGTTAATAAACAATATTATTAAAAATAATAAATGTAGCTGCATCCTTTACAATAATGTGTATAATATGTACATATAATATGCAGGGGCGATTGTAGGTTTAGAGGTTTAGGGGGTGAGCACCCAAATGAGAACAGCTCATTAAAAAACTAAAAAGACATTTTATTAAAAGTAAAATATAATAAAGGATCAACTATATGTATATATATCCACTTACTGGTCACTTCATTCAATACACAGATCTTGTCCATTTTATCAGCTCCACTTATCATAGAGGTGCACTTTGTAATTCTACAATTACAGACTTCAGTTCGTCTGTTACTCTGCAGACTTTATTATCCTCCTCTTACCTGTTCTTTAATGATCAGGACCCTAACAGGACCACCACAGAGCAGCTATTATTTTGGTGGTGGATCATTCTCAGCACTGCAGTGACACTGATGTGGTGGTGGTGTGTTAGTGTGTGTTTTGCTGGTTCAACTAGATCAGACACAGAAGAGCTGTTGGAGGTTTTAAACACTATATGACCTCACTGTCCATCTATAAGGTGCATCCACTCTGTTGGTCCACTTTGTAGATGTGAAATCAGAGGCCGAAGCTCATCTGCTGCTGTACAGTTTGTGTTGATCATTTTCTAGTTTTACATCAGTGATCACAGGATGGTGCCCATGGGACACTGTTGGCCAGATAGTTTTGTTTGGACCACTGTTTTCAGTCCAGTAGTGGCACTGGGGTGTTTAAAAACATTAGCAGCTCTGCTCTATACCGATGCAACACATTGAAGATTGAGCTTCTGTGAGATAGGGTGACCAGATTCAGGGCATGAGAGACTTGGGGTGAGTGTGAGTGTGTCATGCCAGAATAATTAGAATAATTTAGATCAGACACACCAATTCTAATAATCACTTATCAGTTGCTGTATTTTCGTTGTTAAAATAATTGGTTTAATCATATATTCTCTACATCCTAACAGTCTAATTAAAGGACAGTGAATGTAACAGAAAACGTTTGAACAGTTCTTCAGCTTATTAACTTTGGCTTTAATGACTTTCATGTCAATCTGGAGAATCTACACATTTATCACACACTGCTCAGCAGTGCGTAGTCCTCCTGATCTTTCTACAGGTCCTTTAAATATATGGCCATGCATGGGGCTTCTATGGCATTCCATGTGGTTGCTAGGCAGTTGCTATGGTATCCCAGGTGGTTGCTATGGTTTTTCAGGTGATTGCTTTGGTGTGTGTAGTGTGGTGTGCAATGTGGTGTCTGTGTATTGTGGAATGATAATGATGATGATATCTCAGTGGCTCATTATATGGCTATAGGAAAAATTGCACCCGCTTTTCCTTAATATTTTAAAAATTATGAAGTGTAAAAGTGTAACGTATAAATATTTGTAATTATTATTATTATGATTTCAATTTTTTGTCTCTTTTTATTGAATTAAAAGACAAAAGAGAATGTATTGCATATCTTTCAACACTATATTACCATTCCCAACAGTACTGTCATTACGCAGCAGCCTGCATATAACCGCAGTATTTTACCAGTATAAATAAAGAAAATTCAAGACCAAGATCAACACTCCATCACCATTACAAACTGGTTGTGACAGTACCGACACCGGGTGATGACAGGACAGGTTTTCAGATTTACCATCAGTCTCTTTTTAATTTTTCATAAATTAAAGTTAAATGCATCACTTTCTAAAACTAAGTTTTATACTGTGAGAAAGTTATGCAAAAGGACCCCTAATAGAAGAGTCACCCATTTGATATATTAAATTATATTATATTATGTAGTCCTTATGACTAGAATTTGCTGGCTTTCAATCAGGTGTCTGTTTTCTCCTGATTATTTTACTTTTCACTTTGAGAGGATTGATGACCAACTTTAAAAAAGCAACAGTTTTTTAATCAATTTTGGAGGCTGTGGGGTTCACTTAGAATGTTGTAGGACCTTAGATTTACTCCTGACTCTGGGTAAGAGAGGGATCTGTTCTCTTTCTCAACCTGACAGCCTCTCCAATCAAGACCTGATCATGTATGCTTCTAAACCATGATGTCCCCGTGCCGCCCCCCTATATTAGCAAGTGTACCTTAGCAACCTGAACAGAAAATGCATTCATTTATAACCTTCTGGACCTAACCATCACCTGTCCACATCACTCTAAAAAGCTGAACATGTAACAGAACATCTACAGTTTGTGCTGTGTTTAAACTCAGACAATGTTGATCAGATCAAGATCTAACACATTAGGGAGAAAACCATAAAACCATGATCACACACAAACTACAACAGGCTGCTCGTAACTATGAACAAAAATGGCAACAAACAAAATTCGAAAGTAGCCATTTCCTATTTCCTGCCTTCTTACAACCACATTCTAAAGTTTCCATCTCACTATTGAGCACTGCTCATATTGATCAACGTGGAGCATTCTAAAATACCTGACCGTAAATTGCCTGTAACAAGTGAAAAGACAGGACATGAGAGAATTAGACAAGATGCTAAAATCTGTAATGATATGGTTAAAAAATCGTTTCAAAACTCTGATGGAGGCAAAATGAAAGGGATAATTATAATACCATGTTTGTTTATCATAATACCAACAAAAGCTACATAAACTACAAAAAAGTCATACAGTCCTTCTTGTGAACTGAAATCTATTGAGAAAAAAAGAATTGAAGAATCTAAGGTGTGTGAGACAGGAAATTAGGTTTGCACGAATGTTACAAATTCATGACAACCAGAGAAGTGGTACACACTGTGCACCTCCAAGTTCCTTTACCAAGTAGCCATTACCAACATCAAGCAAGTGCTGTTTGCTTGTGCTCTTCCATACATTGATAAGCTTTTGGCGAAATGAGAGTGTTGCACTCAAAAAGAAGGTGGCATTTACTTTGCATCTATGTAAACATTTACTCATGCTTGTTTTTAGTTTCCTTTTTTTACTACGTTTCTCAGCAAATAACCACACCCTGTTGTACTGCAGCAGGAAACACCCCTCATCGTGACTTCCTTTTGAAAGTAGCAAGGCAGTGTGTCTACGGATAGATAGTCCTTTAGAGAGATGAACAGGTTTAACTTTGTCATTGCTCAGTACAAGACAATGACATTCAGTTAGCATTAACCAGACGTGGGAATAACCAGACATGTATCTACAAAATTAGATAAAATATATTTTTATACAGAGTGCAGAATATTTACAGTCTATTGCTATTCCACAAAATAAATATGTATGATGTATCTAGTGTACAGTATACAGTATGATGTGTATTAGTGAATGCTAGGTATAAATAAGTCCAGTGTATACAGTATGTGGACAGTACACTTTAATATGGGCAGTAATGTTTATGGGCAGTGGTGCTTTATTCTGTGTAGTGTGGAGTTCAGCAGAGTGACAGTGGCTGTAAAGAAGTCGGTCCTGAATCGACTGTTTCCGGCACAGATAATCCTGTATCACCTCTCGGAGGATGTGCAGTGTGTGGCTGGGGTGTGAGGAGTCCCTAATGATGCAGAGATGTGAATGCCCAAAAAAACACGCTCTACGTCAGTCTTGTTAAATTGAACAGGAGAGTGTGTGCAGCCTTTGGTTTCCTGTAGTCCACAATGAGCTCTTTGGTTTTCTCCATGGTGTTTATGCTGGGTCTTTAACACAATAACAGTTGCTACTATAAAAATATACACATAGTAATCAAAGGTGTTTTTACCATGGTGGTACCAGGTGGTATTACCACAAACTAGAATTTTCCCAATAGTTTTCAACACATCAGTAATTCATGATAAATGGGTTGCTACTATGTACTGACCACACAGGGTGCCATATCTTTTTTAAGTGATCTTGTGTCACAACACATGAGACAGAAGTCGATTGGACATGAGCCCTGCCTTATTTACACTGATCAGCTATGACATAGAAACCACATGCCTAATACTGTGTAGGTCTCCCTCATTCCACAGACTTCAGAAAGCGTCCTGTGGTGTCTGCCACCAGATTCTTTAAGTTGCACCATGGATTTTTTTGTCCAGCATATCCCACTGATGCACAATCTGGAAAATCTGGAAGCCAAGTCAACACCTTTAACTCTTTTTCATGTTCTTGAAACCAATCCTGAACCATTTGTGCTGTGTGGCAGGGCACATTATTAATAACTCTAGCTATTAAACACAAGCTGCTGATTAATCCTCCTGCCCTCCATGGGGCCCATTAACAACTCTGGGGTACTACTGGCTACTGGGGGGTTTATTCAAGTGACCCTGTTCATGTTAATGTAATGAATTAGGATTTTTTTTCCCCTATGTAGCAGTCCAGTGCTGCCTGTCTTATCAACTTAGCAAATGTGGGCCACTTTTTGGTAAATACAACAGATAGCTTAGTTTACATATTTGCTTTTGAGTGAATCTCTTTCATATTTAATAACTGTACTGAATATAATAGTAATTTGGGTGTTAGACTTCACCTTTATACATTCTTACGGAGCAAATATGAAAACATTGTATGTATTGGAACCATTGGTGGCACAGTAAGAAAAAACTCCAATTCACATTTTATAAAGATTAGTATGATACACGTCTCACATAAATAACTGCAGCGCTGTATTGTTTAGTCCAATAGCAGAGTTGTGGAACATTTCTATTCATTCCTGATATATTAGAAGATAACTGACGTCTTCTGATGTCCAACAAAGGTCAGTCTGAAACATAACGCCTCCCCTCTTTGGAGTTTCTGTAGGCAGAAGCAAAAGTGCAAGCCACTGTTCACTGAAGCTCATGTGAACTTCAACTGAAAGTCAACCAGGAGGACAATCACGCTCCACCTCAGTCCTGCTGATTTGAACAGGAGAGTGTGTGCAGCCTATTCTGCAGGCTATTACAACAAACTATAAAGAATTGTCCTGATAGACAGGTTTTTACACTGGTGTCTGGTTCACTTCACTGTGCAGTACAGCACTGAATAGACCACATAAATAGGCCTGTTTAAAGTTACCTTTTTGCAGACACCAATATCTATCTAACTTATTTCAGTTATTATTTCAGTAGCATTATGTTGCACTACAAGGCTCAAGTAAGAGAAAAAAGTGTGTGCTCAACCCTGTAAAATTAAATGCATCACTAACAAACATGCAGGTCATTTGCATGGAACTACAGTGAATACAGCACTTATCTTTTTGTCTGGGAACTGTTTAGAAAGGACCCCCAAACAAGGCCATTGGGGAATACTGTTGATATGAAGGGGTGTACTTGATCTACATGAACCCCGAAGGTTCCCTAGAAGAACACTGCATCAGCATCAGACTACCAGCTTCACTTTTTTCCAGTGTGCCCTGGTGCCATCGCGTCCCCAGGTCCCCAAGTCCAGGTCATCTTAGTCCTGATTTGTCGTTCTGTCCCTCAGTTTACTGTGCCCCTCATTTACCCATCTTGTTTGTCATCCCTGTTTTGTTGTTTACCCTGCCTATTTTAATAAAGTCTTGCATTGTACCATCCCTGCAAGTGTTTCACTTGGGGTACGGTCCTGAGGAACCCCCCTGGGTTCCTGCTGGCCACGTCCTGGACCCCGCCCTGACCTACGAGTTCCATTCTCGGAATCTGAGTAAGCCGGCTTCCAGGCCCCGAGGGCGTCCCAGGAGAGGGTGTCCCCTCCCCAACGCCCCACGCCACGCAGACCCCCTGGAGGAGTGGCCTATTCCCTGGCTTGTTGGTCTGCGGCCGACCATGCATGACAGGTACACACATTGGAAGGGCATTATAATAATAATAATAATATATTTTTTTAAAAATAATAATAATAGGGGTTCCACAAATTGGCTGTTTCATACAGTCATTGATTCCAACATATAGCAACAGAGCCATCACCAATAGAAGGTTATCTGGTTATGGTGAGTTTGACTGGGAGTGCTGGACCTCACTGTTGAGCCTTCTGGGATTGTTGTGTGCTTGATTCAGTGAAACACTGGGAGACAAGAGAAAACACAGGTGGGTGGTTTCTACCTGATGACCCCTGTGAAGAGTTTGCTAGGTAGAGGGTGATTGGAGGATGGATGAAGGGAATTCTGTATTTATTCTGTATTATTTATTGATTCTATTTTTACTGTATTTATTAATGCTTTGTACTATTAGTGTGTTAATGTTTGACGTTAGTTTTAGTACGTTAGTTTCCGTTCATGATCTGTTCCCAGTTGTTACTTTATTAGCTAAAATATGTATTTGTGATATATTTATCTTATTCAGTGACTGTTTAACATGCTGTGGTCACTTTTCTAAAATACAAATAAAACATAACCTTGTTAACATAAATATCAGTAATTATTGATATATTCATTTCCTAATTGTCTTTAGTTTACATAATCATTTCCTCAAAACACAAAAATCTTAAAGATGTATTGGGACTATACTTAACTTGTGTAACTATGTCTGTAATACACACTTTGATCACATTACTTTACTTTACTTTTCTCTTTACCCTGAACACTGTTTACTCCCTCTCTGTGAGATGCATGGTGACGTTGTTTTAAATAAGGCATGAAAGTAAAACTAAATGTGCAGGCTTTGCGTTCTGTCTAGAAAGAGTATGCAATCTAAAAACTTTAAATTCTGAGAAAATATTTACACCTCCACCAGAGTTCAGCTTGTTGTTCAGTTAAACCAAAGACACAGGTGCTCCATAATCCTCCTTTTAGGTGATTCTCTGCTGAAACCAGTCATTTCTTTGACTTTTGCTTTGACTTACTTAAAGATCAGCACCAACTGAACCAAATCTGTAAATCTCTGATTAGATCTTGCTAGTGCTAGACTAAGAATTCTGACTGGATCTAGATGAAATCTACATTTTAATGTTGAGCACACAGGCTGCAAAAGCTGGGGCAAGACTGAAAACAACAGGAAGAAAGGCTGCATAAGCCACACCCCTGTCGCTCACATGTAAAAGAGCTCTGTTTGACCTGCCTGTCTGTTGGTGTCTGTAAGTGAATGTGCATGGATCTTAAACTGCAAAAGAGATTTTCGTGTCAGAGGAAGATGGTCTTCTCAAAAACAGGTTGAAAAGTTTGTTGTTTAAAATATAAAAAATAAATGACAATATTTAATATATTGTGTGCATATGAAGTGTTACAGTGTTTCCTAATTATGATATTAAGGCAGCGAACCAATATATTTTCATGTTTTTATGTTTTTCCAGAACATTAGAACTACTATACAGCTTTTCTGTGGGGTTTGTGTGTCTGATCATGCATTATAACTGCATAGCAACATTGCTTTTTACGTAAAACTATCATCAAATGTGAGGCTGTTTCAGTTTGTTTCAGTACAAGTCATAAACATTATAGAGTACAGTGTGCGAGTACGAACACGTTTTTGACATGGAAGACAGGAAGAACTAGTCCTGCACACACAGATAGACACGAGGTCTTGTTTCATTTGTCTTCATTTGTGGACTAATGTGAATATATTTGGATGGTGTTTACTCCTGCTTTGGATTGGAAATATGTTTATCAGACCAAGACAGCATAAAACAATGTTTCAGTCTGTACATTCTACTGTACATCTCCTGGTTATTTCTCCGTTCTCTATTTTAGAGAAAACGAAAGTAACAAATAAAGCCTTTAAGTAAACAAAGTCTTGTGAGTAATAAAGTACACTTTACACTCATTCAGCATTGCCTTTATTTTTTCAGATTACAGTACTGGGGGTTACCACAGCCAAGGAAATCTGATGATTCCAAACAAAAGAAAACAGAGAACCACCAACTCAGAGCCATTTATCAAACCAAATCTGAGTTGTGTTATGCAGGTAATGAAGTGAAGAGGAGGAAATCACCTTTAATCCAAGTATTTATAATTTCAGTGCAGAAATAATCAACTGCTAGTTACTCTGTTGGGTAGTAAAGTGATTTCTGATAGAGTTACAATGCCAAAGTTGTCAGAATTGCTGAGATCATTAGACATGGTCAGTTTTGTATGAAATTTACCATGTTACATGCTTATTTACCAGGTTATATACATGTTTGTCCTTCTGAGAGACACATAATCCTTTATCCTTTTTCTAGCTGGCAGATCAACTTATTGAAAAGATTCTGTCACAACTGATTGCTAAGGTGAGTAATCAATAATTATCAATAAGAAAAAAAGTCATTTGATTCATGTTTTTGATCCATATTCTACTATGCATTACTGACATAATGCAATGGGTCTTGTTTTTGTTTTTAAAAAGATGATAGATGGATAATTTCGGATTGTTTGTGTTTTAATGTTCATGTTTTTTATTATTATTATTTGGTTTTGTTTATTTTACAAAAGAAATCTCAAGCTCACCCACGACAAACAGATTTCACCCTAGATGAGTCAAAGGTCATCCTCAGAGAACTAGCAGCTGAGCTAGATAAAGTCATGCAGGTAAATAAGTAAGGATTATTAAAAGCATGCAATACCTAGAGAATGAGAAAGGTGCTATATAAAGCAAACACATTATAATAATAATTATTATTATTATTATAATTAGTAGTAGTAGTGATATAGTAGTAGTAGTATAATACTTATTATTGATATTATTGGTAAGTGAATAAATATAATGAGTTGATTTAAACTAAAACATTTATATCTTCAGCTCAAGAAGGTCACCCTTCTGTCTGGTGTAAATAATGGTGAAATCAGTGAGGAAGAGAGCTGGACTGTGGTTCTGCAATGGGCTGATGAGTTGATGATTCAACAGCAAAACATAAATAGTGTTTATGTAAATAGTGTACAGATACCAGCAGACCATCAACCCACAAATCAAGAAACCTCACAACCCAGAGTACAAGAAGCAAAGCAAACTCTGTCTGCGTGGACATGGAGACTTAACAACATCGAAAGGTTCATTCAATTAAACATTGACCTCTAGTGGTGGAATGTATTTACTGCTCAGTGTTACTACAAAATATCTGAACATGGTACATTTGAATCTATCTATCTAATCTTCTACAACAGATTCTTTTACCTTCTTTAGGAATCAGTGAGTCTTAGAGAGGACTATAAAGATATGTTAAAGGATCTGAGTAAACAGTGGAAGAAAGGTTACCTGGTCAACTTTCTGCCAGTCATGGATTTCATCATCAGAACTATGCTACAGGACAACATGTCTGAGGTACATGCAGTCATATAAGTACATGTCTAAGGTACATGCAGTCATATAAGTACATGTCTGAGGTACATGCAGTCATATAGGTACATGTCTGAGGTACATGCAGTCATATAAGTACATGTCTGAGGTACATGCAGTCATATGTTGGGTTTTTCCTAAATAAGAGCATGATGTGAATTCAGTATCCAGAATTAGATCACGGCTGCTTATGTGTTTTTCAGGAATCCATTCAGAAACAGTGGTTTAAGAGTCAACAGATGTTTAAAAAAGCAGGTGAGACATTATTGTTTGTAGTTTCTTTGTACACGATACATCCTTATTAAACGCCCTAAATATATATATTTAATAAATATACATATTTTTTCAGGTGGAGTGTATATCCCTGTCCCAGGTCAGAATTTTGTCAGCAGACTTGTTTTATTGTTGTTGTGACACATGTTTAGTTTTATTATTTTGTTATGTTGGCTTATTGTTACATATTTCTATTTTTCAGTATGGAATTGGATCACAAGACTACAAGGTATCACATTAATATGCATAAGCAGTTTTAACCATTTCAGATCCAAATGCAACAATAAATGATAATCATTCAAAATTGACACTTGACCCAAAATACAACAACATCCAGTTATAAAATACATATAAATTATTATATCAAGTAACCTCAACACAATTTACCCTGTATAATCATATTTTATATTCACATTATTCTTTTTTTAGCTAATGTTACACTAGATCCAGAAACAGCGAACTCAAATCTGTTGCTGTCTGAAGATGGAAAAACTGTAAGAACTTTGACACATGAGGAGAGCAAGTCCAGCACCTTCAAGGAACGCCATAGAAGCTGTTCGAAATTTGACTGTTGGACGTTTGTGCAAGCTGTAGATGGCTACACCACAGGCAGGCATTATTGGGAGGTAGATGTACAGAGGAAATGTGATTGGAGAATAGGTGTAGTAAAGGATTCTGCTCCACGAAGAGGTTTTGTTAACATGAACACAACAGCTGGGTACTGGACTCTGCGCCTGCAGCTCGGCTCTCTGATGGCGATGACTGATCCGGTCACCAGACTTAATCAGCCCACTCCCTCCAGGATAGGAGTGTATCTAGACATAGAAGAAGGCCAGATTTCTTTCTATGATTCAGAGAACAGGAGACATATTTACACATTTAAAACAGACTTTAGGTCTGAGAGAATTTACCCTGTGTTCGGCACAGTGGAGACAGACAGACCTATAAGAATTATGTAGAGAAAATTGTTAGTGAAAGAAGTCCATTTTTATATTTTTGCTATTATATAGGTATAACAAATTCTGCCAAACAGCTTCAAAAGAGTAATTATAGATGGGCTATTTCATAATCTGCCACCCAAATATATATCCAGCACAGAGGCCTATGATTACAAACTTACCACTGATAAAGGGCTAGAGGACAGCAGAAGTGAAAAGATCAAACACATTAAAATAGGCACACAGTATATCTCAAAACATGTACCTATGTTACATTTGTTTTTGTAAATTAGACATTACTAGATGATGATGAATGGTGTAAATATGTGTACATTGTGTTCTGTAATGTAAATGTGAACCACTTTTTTATTCCTTTAGCATTACGCACTTTATTTTTTTTTCCATTTGTTTTGTTTTGTTTTGTGATCAATATAATACGTAAGTTTTGTATCATAATACTTTTATCATTTGCTGTGAATATGTAGCTTTTCTACTTGCAGAGCAAGTAAATAGATTATATGTGTAATTCTGTATCAATAACTATGCTTTTCTATAGTCACTGTTCTGTATAGTCTTGAATCTGCTGTAAGTATAAATGTACAATTCATTTAGTTTGAAAGAATGTTGTAATTCTATCTTTGTTTTAACCATATTATTAAAATTGCAAATCATTAAACTCTGATGTTTACGATTAATATTTTGCCATTTTGTCAGGAGTAGGAGAAAGAGATCTGTTAATAAACAATATTATTAAAAATAATAAATGTAGCTGCATCCTTTACAATAATGTGTATAATATGTACATATAATATGCAGGGGCGATTGTAGGTTTAGAGGTTTAGGGGGTGAGCACCCAAATGAGAACAGCTCATTAAAAAACTAAAAAGACATTTTATTAAAAGTAAAATATAATAAAGGATCAACTATATGTATATATATCCACTTACTGGTCACTTCATTCAATACACAGATCTTGTCCATTTTATCAGCTCCACTTATCATAGAGGTGCACTTTGTAATTCTACAATTACAGACTTCAGTTCGTCTGTTACTCTGCAGACTTTATTATCCTCCTCTTACCTGTTCTTTAATGATCAGGACCCTAACAGGACCACCACAGAGCAGCTATTATTTTGGTGGTGGATCATTCTCAGCACTGCAGTGACACTGATGTGGTGGTGGTGTGTTAGTGTGTGTTTTGCTGGTTCAACTAGATCAGACACAGAAGAGCTGTTGGAGGTTTTAAACACTATATGACCTCACTGTCCATCTATAAGGTGCATCCACTCTGTTGGTCCACTTTGTAGATGTGAAATCAGAGGCCGAAGCTCATCTGCTGCTGTACAGTTTGTGTTGATCATTTTCTAGTTTTACATCAGTGATCACAGGATGGTGCCCATGGGACACTGTTGGCCAGATAGTTTTGTTTGGACCACTGTTTTCAGTCCAGTAGTGGCACTGGGGTGTTTAAAAACATTAGCAGCTCTGCTCTATACCGATGCAACACATTGAAGATTGAGCTTCTGTGAGATAGGGTGACCAGATTCAGGGCATGAGAGACTTGGGGTGAGTGTGAGTGTGTCATGCCAGAATAATTAGAATAATTTAGATCAGACACACCAATTCTAATAATCACTTATCAGTTGCTGTATTTTCGTTGTTAAAATAATTGGTTTAATCATATATTCTCTACATCCTAACAGTCTAATTAAAGGACAGTGAATGTAACAGAAAACGTTTGAACAGTTCTTCAGCTTATTAACTTTGGCTTTAATGACTTTCACGTCAATCTGGAGAATCTACACATTTATCACACACTGCTCAGCAGTGCGTAGTCCTCCTGATCTTTCTACAGGTCCTTTAAATATATGGCCATGCATGGGGCTTCTATGGCATTCCATGTGGTTGCTAGGCAGTTGCTATGGTATCCCAGGTGGTTGCTATGGTTTTTCAGGTGATTGCTTTGGTGTGTGTAGTGTGGTGTGCAATGTGGTGTCTGTGTATTGTGGAATGATAATGATGATGATATCTCAGTGGCTCATTATATGGCTATAGGAAAAATTGCACCCGCTTTTCTTTAATATTTTAAAAATTATGAAGTGTAAAAGTGTAACGTATAAATATTTGTAATTATTATTATTATGATTTAAATTTTTTGTGTCTTTTTATTGAATTAAAAGACAAAAGAGAATGTATTGCATATCTTTCAACACTATATTACCATTCCCAACAGTACTGTCATTACGCAGCAGCCTGCATATAACCGCAGTATTTTACCAAAGAGTATAAATAAAGAAAATTCAAGACCAAGATCAACACTCCATCACCATTACAAACTGGTTGTGACGGTACCGACACCGGGTGATGACAGGACAGGTTTTCAGATTTATCATCAGTCTCTTTTTAATTTTTCATAAATTAAAGTTAAATGCATCACTTTCTAAAACTAAGTTTTATACTGTGAGAAAGTTATGCAAAAGGACCCCTAATAGAAGAGTCACCCATTTGATATATTATATTATATTATATTATGTAGTCCTTATGACTAGAATTTGCTGGCTTTCAATCAGGTGTCTGTTTTCTCCTGATTATTTTACTTTTCACTTTGAGAGGATTGATGACCAACTTTAAAAAAGCAACAGTTTTTTAAACAATTTTGGAGGCTGTGGGATTCACTTAGAATGTTGTAGGACCTTAGATTTACTCCTGACTCTGGGTAAGAGAGGGAACTGTTCTCTTTCTCAACCTGACAGCCTCTCCAATCAAGACCTGATCATGTATGAAGTGCTTCTAAACCATGATGTCCCCGTGCCGCCCCCCTATATTAGCAAGTGTACCTTAGCAACCTGAACAGAAAATGCATTCATTTATAACCTTCTGGACCTAACCATCACCTGTCCACATCACTCTAAAAAGCTGATCATGTACCATCTACTAATAATCATTACGAACAGTGAAAAGAACCCCCTCCCCCAATATACTGATGTTTAAAAATACATGAATAAAATTATTCCCTGTAATAGTAGGGTGACCAGATGTCCCCCTTTCCCGGACATTTGTATTAAAAACAAAGGGATTGCGGACTGATCTTACGTCAGAATTGCCTTTTACACATTCTGGGTGTGGATTTCTAAGGCTTGAAATATGCCTGTTTATGTCCTGCCTTCTTCCCACCACCATTCTAAAGTTTCCATCTCACTATTGAGCACTGCTCATATTGATCAACGTGGAGCATTCTAAATTACCTGACCGTAAATTGCCTGTAACAAGTGAAAAGACATGACATGAGAGAATTAGACAAGATGCTAAAATCTGTAATGATATGGTTAAAAAATCGTTTCAAAACTCTGATGGAGGCAAAATGAAAGGGATAATTATAATACCATGTTTGTTTATCATAATACCAACAAAAGCTACATAAACTACAAAAAAGTCATACAGTCCTTCTTGTGAACTGAAATCTATTGAGAAAAAAAAGAATTGAAGAATCTAAGGTGTGTGAGACAGGAGATTAGGGTTCCACGAGTGTTACAAATCCATGACAACCAGAGAAGTGGTACACACTGTGCACCTCCAAGTTTCTTTACCAAGTAGCCATTACCAACATCAAGCAAGTGCTGTTTGCTTGTGCTCTTCCATACATTGACAAGCTTTTGGCGAAATGAGAGTGTTGCACTCAAAAAGAAGGTGGCATTTACTTTGCATCTATGTAAACATTTACTCATGCTTGTTTTTAGTTTCCTTTTTTTACTACGTTTCTCAGCAAATAACCACACCCTGTTGTACTGCAGCAGGAAACACCCCTCATCGTGACTTCCTTTTGAAAGTAGCAAGGCAGTGTCTATCTGCGGATAGATAGTCCTTTAGAGAGATGAACAGGTTTAACTTTGTCATTGCTCAGTACAAGACAATGACATTCAGTTAGCATTAACCAGACGTGAGAATAACCAGACATGTATCTACAAGATTAGATAAAATATATTTTTATACAGAGTGCAGAATATTTACAGTCTATTGCTATTCCACAAAATAAATATGTATGATGTATCTAGTGTACAGTATACAGTATGATGTGTATTAGTGAATGCTAGGTATAAATAAGTCCAGTGTATACAGTATGTGGACAGTACACTTTAATATGGGCAGTGGTGCTTTATTCTGTGTAGTGTGGAGTTCAGCAGAGTGACAGTGGCTGTAAAGAAGTCGGTCCTGAATCGACTGTTTCCGGCACAGATAATCCTGTATCACCTCTCGGAGGATGTGCAGTGTGTGGCTGGGGTGTGAGGAGTCCCTAATGATGCAGAGATGTGAATGCCCAAAAAAACACGCTCTACGTCAGTCTTGTTAAATTGAACAGGAGAGTGTGTGCAGCCTTTGGTTTCCTGTAGTCCACAATGAGCTCTTTGGTTTTCTCCATGGTGTTTATGCTGGGTCTTTAACACAATAACAGTTGCTACTATAAAAATATACATATAGTAATCAAAGGTGTTTTTACCATGGTGGTACCAGGTGGTATTACCACAAACTAGAATTTTCCCAATAGTTTTCAACACATCAGTAATTCATGATAAATGGGTTGCTACTATGCACTGACCACACAGGGTGCCATATCTTTTTTAAGTGATCTTGTGTCACAACACATGAGACAGAAGTCGATTGGACATGAGCCCTGCCTTATTTACACTGATCAGCTATGACATAGAAACCACATGCCTAATACTGTGTAGGTCTCCCTCATTCCACAGACTTCAGAAAGCGTCCTGTGGTGTCTGCCACCAGATTCTTTAAGTTGCACCATGGATTTTTTTGTCCAGCATATCCCACTGATGCACAATCTGGAAAATCTGGAAGCCAAATCAACACCTTTAACTCTTTTTCATGTTCTTCAAACCAATCCTGAACCATTTGTGCTGTGTGGCAGGGCACATTATTAATAACTCTAGCTATTAAACACAAGCTGCTGATTAATCCTCCTGCCCTCCATGGGGCCCATTAACAACTCTGGGGTACTACTGGCTACTGGGGGGGTTTATTCAAGTGACCCTGTTAATGTTAATGTAATGAATTAGGGTTTTTTTTCCCCTATGTAGCAGTCCAGTGCTGCCTGTCTTATAAACTTAGCAAATGTGGGCCACTTTTTGGTAAATACAACAGATAGCTCAGTTTACATATTTGCTTTTGAGTGAATCTCATTCATATTTAAAAACTGTACTGAATATAATAGTAATTTGGGTGTTAGACTTCACCTTTATACATTCTTACGGAACAAATATGAAAACATTGTATGTATTGGAACCATTGGTGGCACAATAACTCCAATTCACATTTTATAAAGAGTAGTATGATACACGTCTCACATAAATAACTGCAGCGCTGTATTGTTTAGTCCAATAGCAGAGTTGTGGAACATTTCTATTCATTCCTGATATATTAGAAGATAACTGATGTCTTCTGATGTCCAACAAAGGTCAGTCTGAAACATAACGCCTCCCCTCTTTGGAGTTTCTGTAGGCAGAAGCAAAAGTGCAAGCCAGTGTTCACTGAAGCTCATGTGAACTTCAACTGAAAGTCAACCAGGAGGACAATCACGCTCCACCTCAGTCCTGCTGATTTGAACAGGAGAGTGTGTGCAGCCTATTCTGCAGGCTATTACAACAAACTATAAAGAATTGTCCTGATAGACAGGTTTTTACACTGGTGTCTGGTTCACTTCACTGTGCAGTACAGCACTGAATAGACCACATAAATAGGCCTGTTTAAAGTTACCTTTTTGCAGACACCAATATCTATCTACAACTTATTTCAGTTATTATTTCAGTAGCATTATGTTGCACTACAAGGCTCAAGTAAGAGAAAAATGTGTATGCTCAACTCTGTAAAATTAAATGCATCACTAACAAACATGCAGGTCATTTGCATGGAACAGTGAATACAGCACTTATCTTTTTGTCTGGGAAATGTTTAGAAAGGACCCCCAAACAAGGCCTTTGGGGAATACTGTTGATATGAAGGGGTGTACTTGATCTACATGAACCCCGAAGGTTCCCTAGAAGAACACTGCATCAGCATCAGACTACCAGCTTCACTTTTTTCCAGTGTGCCCTGGTGCCATCGCGTCCCCAGGTCCCCAAGTCCAGGTCATCTTAGTCCTGATTTGTCGTTCTGTCCCTCAGTTTACTGTGCCCCTCGTTTACCCATCTTGTTTGTCATCCCTGTTTTGTTGTTTAGCCTGCCTATTTTAACTTGGGGTATGGTCCTGAGGAACCCCCCTGGGTTCCTGCTGACCATGTCCTGGACCCCGCCCTGACCTACGAGTTCCATGCTCGGAATCTGAGTAAGCCGGCTTCCAGGCCCTGAGGGCGTCCCAGGAGAGGGCGTCCCCTCCCCAATGCCCTGCGCCACGCAGACCCCCTGGAGGAGGGGCCTATTCCACGGCTTGTTGGTCTGCGCCCAACCATGCATGACCATGCAAAGTACACACATTGGAAGGGCATTATAATAATAATAATAATAATAATAATAATAATAATAATAATAATAGGGGTTCCACAAATTGGAAGAGAAAACACAGGTGGGTGGTTTCTACCTGATGACCCCTGTGAAGAGTTTGCTAGGTAGAGGGTGATTGGAGGATGGATGAAGGGAATTCTGTATTCATTCTGTATTATTTATTGATTCTATTTTTACTGTATTTATTAATGCTTTGTACTATTAGTGTGTTAATGTTTGACCTTAGTTTTAGTACGTTAGTTTCCGTTTATGATCTGTTCCCAGTTGTTACTTTATTAGCTAAAATATGTATTTGTGATATATTTATCTTATTCAGTGACTGTTTAACATGCTGTGATCACTTTTCTAAAATCTAAATAAAACATAACCTTGTTAACATAAATATCAGTAATTATTGATTTATTCATTTCCTAATTGTCTTTGGTTCATATAATCATTTCCTCAAAACACAAAAATCTTTAAGATGTATTGGGATTATACTTAACTTGTCCATTTGTAGGTTAATGCAGGAGCTATGTCTGTAATACACACTTTGATCACATTACTTTACTTTTCTCTTTACCCTGAACACTGTTTACTGCCTCTCTGTGAGATGCATGGTGACGTTGTTTTAAATAAGACATGAAAGTGAAACTAAATGTGCAGGCTTTGTGTTCTGTACAAGTATGTAATCTAAAACCTTTAAATGAGATTGTGAGAAAATATTTACACCCCCACCAGAGTTCAGCTTGTCGTTCAGTTAAACCAAAGACACAGGTGCTCCATAACCCTGCTTTTAGGGGATTCCCTGCTGAAACCAGTAATTTCTTTGACTTTTGCTTTGACTTACAAAGATCAGCACCAACTGAACCAAATCTGTAATTCTCTGATTACATTTAACTAAAAGTGCTAAGAAAGACTAAGAATTCTGACTGGATCTAGATGAAACCTACTTTTTTTATTTTGAGCACACAGGCTGCAAGACTGAAAACAACAGGAAGAAATGTTGCATAAGCCACACCCCTGCCACAGCTCTGTTTTGACCTGCCTGTCTGTTGGTGTCTGTAAGTGATTGTGCGTGGATTTTAAACTGTTAAGGGTTTACTTCTCCTGGAGGTTTGAGATTTTCGTGTCAAAGGAAGATGGCCTTAAACACAGGTTGGAAAAGGTTTTTTGTTGTTTAAAATGAAAGAAACAATTACTGTATTTAATATATTGTGTGCATATGAAGTGTTACAGTATTTCCTAATTATGCTATTAAAGCAAACCAATGTATTACATGTATTTATGTATTGGAACTGAATATCAACATTGTTTTTTAAATGACTAAGCAAGCTTTACATAAAACTATCGTCCAGTCTGAGGCTGTTTCAGTTTGTTTCAGTACAAGTCATAAATATTTCTAGCAGTATAGAGTACAGCTTTTTGTGCATGTGAGTACAAACATGTGTTTAACTATTTTCAAGTACGCCACGGTCAAACACACACACATAATATAATAATATAATATAAAAAGTCAAACACAAGGTCTTATTTCATTTGTCTTCACTCCTGCTTTGGATTGAACATGTCCGTGTCATTAAAAATATATATGACTAATGCTTCAGCCTGTACATTCTACAATCTGAACTTTTTTTCTGTTCTGTTTGGTATCTGCTATGTTATTTCTCAATTTTAGGGAAAACAAAAGTAACAAATAATGCCTTTAAATGTAAAAGTAAAAATTAGGCCAGTGCACATGTATTGTATCAATAAATAAGTACACTTTACAGTCAATTAGTATTTTAATTTTTTTCAGATTACAGTACTAGAGGTTACCACAGTGATGGAAGTCTGAATTCACACAAAATAAAACCTAAGAGAGCCATCCAATCAGAGCAATTTATGAAACCATCACTAAAGCAGGTAAGGAAGTGAAGAGGAAATAATGATCTATTAACGAAGTATTTATTATTTCAGTGCAGATCATCTGCTAGTTACTCTGTTGGGTAGTATAGTGATTTCTGCTTAGAGTTATGATGACAAAGATGACAAAGAGCATTGCTGAAATACACCAACACACTGTTGGTGTAGCACAACAAATTAGACCACAACCTGCCTGTGAGCTAACACACCACGTGCCTTGTCTGTGCTACACCAATAAGAGTCCTGGAGCAAGACTCCTAACTCTACATTGGCCCACCTCTATAATAAACAGTAGCCTTGTAATTTGCTCTGGATAAGAGCGTTAGCTAAATGCCATAAATGTAAATGTAAATTAGACATGAGCAGTGCTCAGAATATCGACTTACAGGAATGTGGGTTTGTCCTTCTGAGAGACACATAATTCTTTCATATTTCTTCTAGCTGGCAGATCAGCTTCGTGAAAAGATTGTGTCACAGGTGATTGCTAAGGTGAGTGATCAATAATTATCAATAAGAAAATGTTTTTGTTCCATATGCACTCCTCACACACTGAAATGGTTCTTGTTTTAGGATAGAAGATGGCTAATTTGGCATTGTTTGTGTTTATTTTTTTTCTATTATTTGGTTGTGTTTATTTTACAAAAGAAATCTCAAGCTCACCCACGACAAACAGATTTCACCCTAGATGAGTCAAAGGACTTTCTCAGAGAACTAGCAGCTGAGCTAGATAAAGTCCTGCAGGTAATAATTCTTCTTCTTCTTATTATTATTATTATTATTAGTAGTAGTAGTATAATACTTAAAATATTATTGATAATATTGTTAAGTGAATAAATATAATGAGTTGATTTATACTAAAACATTTATATCTTCAGCTCAAGAAGGTCACCCTTCTGTCTGGTGTAAATAATGGTGAAATCAGTGAGGAAGAGAGCCGGACTGTGGTTCTGCAGTGGGCTGATGAGTTGATGATTCAACAGCAAAACATGAATAGTGTGAATCTACAGATACCAGCAGACCAAGAAATCTCACAAAAGCTACACAGAGTTCAAGAAGCAAAGCAAACTCTGTCTGCGTGGACATGGAGACTTAACAACATGCAAAAGGTTCATTCAATTAAACATTGACCTCTAGTGGTGGAATGTATTCACTGCTCAGTGTTACTACAAAATGTCTGACCCCATCTACATCTGAACATGTTTACATGTTAATCTATAACAGACTGTTTTACCTTCTTTAGGAATCAGTGAGTCTTAGAGAGGACTATAAAGCTATGTTAAAGGATCTGAGTAAACAGTGGAAGAAAGGTTATCTGGTCAACTTTCTGCCAGTCATGGATTTCATCATCAGAACTATGCTACAGGACAACATGTCTGAGGTACATGCAGTCATATAGGTACATGTCTGAGGTACATGCAGTCATATAGGTACATGTCTGAGGTACATGCAGTCATATGTTGGGTTTTTCCTAAATAAGAGCATGATGTGAATTTAGTATCCAGAATTAGATCACGGCTGCTTATGTGTTTTTCAGGAATCCATTCAGAAACAGTGGTTTAAGAGTCAACAGATGTTTAAAAAAGCAGGTGAGACATTATTGTTCGTAGTTTTTGTACACAATATTTAAATGTCCATCTTAAACATTAAATTAAAATAAGTATCATTTTATCATTATAATAAATAATTACATATACACTGTATACATTTTTTTCCAGGTGGAGTGTATATCCCAGTCCCAGGTCAGAATTTTGTCAGCAGACTTATTTTATTGTTGCTGTGACACATGTTTAGTTTTATTATTTTGTTATGTTGTCTTATTGTTCCATATTTCTATTTTTCAGTATGGAATTGGATCACAAGACTACAAGGTATCACATTAATATGCATAAGCAGTTTTAACCATTTCAGATCCAAATGCAACAATAAATGATAATCATTAAAAATTGACACTGGATCCCAAATACAACAACATCCAGTTATAAAATACATATAATATATATGTATATACATGATTTTTATTATTATATTAGTTACACAAAATCTTTGCATTCAGTGTGTAAAATACTGAATATAGTTGAAACCAGAGGTTTACATACACTGTAAAAAAAGACACATATTCATTTTTGTCTCACTGTCTGACATCAATTTAGAATAAACCTTTCCTGTTTTAGGTCAATTAGGATTACCTAAATTAAATGCCAGAATAATGAGAGAGGGATTTTTTAAGGCTAATATTACTTTCTCTTAAGTCAAAAGTTTAAATACACTAAGATTACTATTACATAATATTACATGTCTTTGAAAGCTTCTGATAGGTTTATTGGCAACATCTGAGATAATTAGAGACCCATCTGTGGATGTGTTTTAAGGCACACCTGAAATGCACTGCTGCTTTGTGTAACATCATGAGAAAGTCGAAAGAAATCAGCCGAAATATCAGGAAGAGAATTGTGGACTTGCATATATGGTCCACAACATGGCTCAGTTACACCAGTTCTGTCAGGAGCAATGGGACCTACCAACCTGCTAACTATTATAAGAAGCTTGTGAAAGGTTATCCAAAACGTTTGACCCAAGTCATACAGTTTAAGGGCAATGGTACCAAATAATAATCCCTAAAACGGGAAAAGTTTATTCTGATTTCATGTCAGACAGTGAGAAAAAAAATGCATGTGTGTCTTTTCATATAGTGTATGTAAACTTCTGGTTTCAACTGTATGTAAAAGGAAAATAAATGCATGCATGACACTACATATAAACATCTGATAATGTAGAATGTGATAACACTTTAATTAAAATTAAGTTAGAATTAAAACAAGCAAAGTATTAAAATCACACTTTGTTGTATGATCATATTTTCATCACAATATTCTTTTTTAGCTAATGTTACACTACATCCAGAAACAGCGAACTCAAATCTGTTGCTGTCTGAAGATGGAAAAACTGTGAGAACTTTGACACATGAGGAGAGCAAGTCCAGCACCTTCAAGGAACGCCATAGATGCTGTTCGAAATTTGACGGTTGGACGTGTGTGCAAGCTGTAGATGGCTACACCACAGGCAGGCATTATTGGGAGGTAGATGTACAGAGGAAATGTGATTGGAGAATAGGTGTAGTAAAGGATTCTGCTTCACGAAGAGGTTTTGTTAACATGAACACAACAGCTGGGTACTGGACTCTGCGCCTGCAGCTCGGCTCTCTGATGGCGATGACTGATCCGGTCACCAGACTTAATCAGCCCACTCCCTCCAGGATAGGAGTGTATCTAGACATAGAAGAAGGCCAGATTTCTTTCTATGATTCAGAGAACAGGAGACATATTTACACATTTAAAACAGACTTTAGGTCTGAGAGAATTTACCCTGTGTTCGGCACAGTGGAGACAGACAGACCTATAAGAATTGTTAGTGAATGAAGTCCATTTTTATATTTTTCCTATTATATAGGTATAACAAATTGTGGATGCAGAGGTGCGTTGGTTGCCAACTTTCTGCAACGACAATCTCTACAGACCTCCAAACTTCATGTGGTCTTCAGATTAGCTCAAAAACAGTGTGCAGAGAGCTTCCTGGAATGGGTTTCCATGGTCGAACAGTTGCATATAAACTTTATATCACCAAGCAGAATGCAAAGCATTGGATGCAGTGGGGTAAGGCCTGCCACCACTGGACTCTAGACCAGTGGAGACATGTTCTCTGGTGTGGTGAATCACACTTCTCCGTTTGGCAGTCCGGTAGACGAGTTTGGGTTTGGCGGTTGCCAGGAGAACGGTACTTTTCTGACTGCACTGTGCCAAGTGTAAAGTTTGGTGGAGGTGGGATTGGTGTGGGTTGTTTTTCAGGAGTTGGCTTCCAGGAACTCTTAATGCTTGAGCATACCAAGAGATTTTGGTCAATTTCATGCTCCCAACTTTTACAGATCTCTGTAAAGAACTGACAATGTATGTTGTTGAAAGCCCTTTTACTACCGGGTAGTAAAACAGATATCAGCACATGAAATACAGAAAAAAACTAATGAATACATTTCATTTCATTACAGTTTTATCGGGGGAATAGTGATTATAAATATGACATCCATGTTTTTTTATGAATGTGTAAGGAAGAACTGTAAGATTAGTTATGATAGTAGTAATGGTTTTAGTAGAAGGCAGGGATCAGTCATACCAGGAAAAAGATTTGAAATTGCTGGTGGGGTTCTCCTACTTGGAGGGTAAATAGCACAATGTCGATAATGAGGTTAACTGAGGTGAGCTGGTGTTGTCTCAGGTCAGAGAAGAACAAAAAAAAACCCATAAGTAAGTAGCTAACGTTAACACTATTTGTAACCTGTAGTTGCCTTGAGAATAAACATAACACTACACCACAAAACCTGTCAGGAGTCTAACGTTCTTACAAAGTCAACATTTCTGCAAAGAAAAGTGGACAGTAGAGAGACTATTGTTGTGTTATTTGCTTTTGTAAATATGATTTACTACAATCTTTGTGAAAGTTGTCTGAGATCTTAAATTTCCTAGGGTGCCCTAACTTTTGCATGGTCCTTGTTTCACTCTAACATTGTACAAAACCAAATGAATATGTAATACAGAATTAAAGTGCAACCCTATTTGAGAATCACGTTTCTCAAATGTAAATGATTAATGTCATTTTTATTCAAATTCTATTTTATTAATTCTCAGTGTTTTTACTCAATTTCCTGTCTGTTATTTAATCCTATATTACAGTCATTTTTACATGTGCGGCAAAAGTTTGCTATTAAAAAATTTATTATCGACAGTAAGTAAAGATGTGTCTTCACCATTCAGTGTTAATGTTAAATAAAATATGATGTAACATTTCTTGTGTTTTACCTCATAATTCTACTAGAAAATGATTTAGTAATTATATATAAATAAAGTTAAAATCTTAATTTCCTTTAAGTAATTTTTTATTAATAATTAAAAACATGCTGTAAACTGATCTTTCTTATGGCATAGGTGTGGTTTTCATTACAATAATTTCAGGGCTGGCTGTTTCTATTTAGGTTCAGTTCTGGGAATTCAGAATTTAATTTTGTCTAAAGAACTCACTTGGCAAACAGACCAAATGTAGTGGTGGATGTGGGCCAGATCTGGGCGGGTTTAAAGATCCATTTTTTACACATCAGTAATGAAAGCAGCTCTTTATTCAAGCTAAAAGACAAACACACAAACTCCGTCCAGTTCAGGCTCAGGTTCCTCTTCCAGGCTCACTTCTCCAGGCTCACTCTTCCAGGCTCACTCTTCCAGGCTCACTCTTCCAGGCATATAATTTCAGGCTCATTCCTCCAAATTACACTTCTTCTCACTCCTCCAGGCTCACTCCTCCCGGCTCACTCTTCCAGGCATATAATTTCAGGCTCATTCCTCCAAATTACACTTCTTCTCACTCCTCCAGGCTCACTCCTCCCGGCTCACTCTTCCAGACATATCATTTCAGGCTCATTCCTCCAAATTACACTTCTTCTCACTCCTCCAGGCTCACTCCTCCCGGCTCACTCTTCCAGGCATATCATTTCAGGCTCATTCCTCCAAATTACACTTCTTCACACTCCTCCAGGCTCACTCCTCCCGGCTCACTCTTCCAGGCATATAATTTCAGGCTCATTCCTCCAAATTACACTTCTCAATCCTCCAGGCTCACTCTTCCAGGCTCACCCTTCCAGGCATATCATTTCAGGCTCATTCTTCCAAATTACACTTTTTCTCACTCCTCCAGGCTCACTCCTGATCTGTTCCTGAACAACATGATATTAATAATAGAACGTTTATATTTTTTTGGAAAAGATGAAAACATTACTGCAGTAAGTGTAAAGAAGAAGAGCACTGCTCAGCATTAATGTGTAAATGAATGATAAACTGAGTAAGTGGTTGGGTGTGTGCTTCTCTGTGGACGGGTTGTGATGAAAAGGATGAAAACTCTTTTCCCCCAGGTCGAGTCTCAGCGTGAGCTCTTCCTACAAAAGAACACACAGAAATACACACACATTATACATGTCATGCACTTCCATCTCCAACAACTATAAGGTTTTATTTATAGTGGATTGTTAGTAATGATCAATTCAGCTGGTGGCGCTATTATAAATGTCACCAAACAGCAGGGCTTCATGTACACTTTTTGAATAGAATAGAGGAGCAGGAATTTAAATATTGCAGCACTGATATTCAGAATTATTTCATCTCCATGAGTCTAGAGCTGAAGGTCACATTGATGGTTAATAACAGGACATTTTTACATACCTTAAGTTTAAAGCTCAGTTTGATAATCTGAAGATGTGCTGAAAGTATGGCCCTCCTGGTTTCCTGCATCACTGTGGGCCGTGGGAGAACAGCTTCTGCCTCTACTACCAACCCATGGAGCGGGACTTTTCCTTCCGAATCGAACCCTTTATCAATCCCGGGAGCCGTACTAGATGTCTACAAGGGGCGAATCCTTTTCATCATCTTCAGGATCTGTTGGAGGGACAAAATTACAAAAATTGACCAACTGAAACAATCTGATTAATATTTTACAGTATTAAATATGAAGTTGTCATGGCAACTCAGCATTCAAGTCACATACCTTAAACTGGGGGAATCGCAGTCTTCTGGCTTCCTGCTTAACTGTGGGCTGTAAGAGAACAGGTGGTGCTTCCACCACTGCCTCACGGAGCAGGACGTCCGGAGTACCATCCTCACGCCTGTGCTCAGTATGCGAACATGCAGGAGCTTCAGTAGAGGCAGTAGAATGGCAAGCACCCTGAAGGGAAGAGGAGTCGTGCACCAGGGAGCTCCTTTTAAAGAACAACTTCATCCTTCTTCGAAGAGACCGGGAGGCTCTAAGAATCGGAGCTACAACACAGGC
Organism: Salminus brasiliensis; assembly: GCF_030463535.1. NCBI lineage: Eukaryota > Metazoa > Chordata > Actinopteri > Characiformes > Bryconidae > Salminus > Salminus brasiliensis. The sequence goes on along the minus strand of NC_132885.1, from coordinate 27,973,357 downwards.
ACTAGCTGCCTTTTTAACTGCAGCACACAGTGGACTACAGCTAAAGCAGCCGTCCTCCTCCTCCACAGCCTCTATGCTTCGGCAAGTTAGACTTGCGCCAGCTCTGCTGCAGTCGCCTTTCTGGAGCGGGCTGACGTCTTGATGAGCAATGCCTCCCCTATCCTGATCATCATCCTCATCATCGACCGCTACCACTACAAACCTGCCTATAACTCTGGAGACAGTACAGAAGCAATGTAGAAAAGAAGTCAGCTTAGATGACAGGCTTATTATTAGTGAACTAATCCTGTATGTTAAAAAAACAGCAAATAAATTAAAAAATAACATACCGAAATTTCTCAGCATGCTTAATAGTGTTATGCTCATCAGTGTTGGTTTGGAAGGAGTAAAGACCGCTCAACGTGGCCGGGCTGCTCAATGCTTGGTCCTCCCATCCTCCATCTACCTCAGCAGTGTGCTGATGATGGTGCTGGACCTCCTCACAGTTCTCCTTAGAGTGTTTCAGTGGAGTTCCAAACATATTCTCTCTTCGAGTGACAGATGAGCCTGCGCTTTCACTCGTTTCACTGTTGATTAAAATACAACATAAAGGTTAATAAATATGCCTATGTCTATGTGTCTATTTATCTATAGACATATGTACCTGGAAATTGATACTCGAGTTCCAGCAACAATGGTTTACTTACCTCAGCCAAGGATGCATTGCCACCTCTGTCGCTGAAGGACGAATAATAGGGTTGAACTTTAGTATGAAGGAGATGAAGGCCCGACAGGGGCCCTCCACTGTGACTGCATCTGGATACACCAAGGGTTCACGCTGGAGACGTCGGAGGTTACATTTGTTGGACTCGTTGAAGGGCATGGACCCGGTGACCATGACAAAAAGGATCACGCCCAGGCTCCACACATCACTCTTCTTTGGATCATATTCCTCATGCACCTCAGGGGCAGTGTACTGAAGAGTGCCACAATATGTTTCACTGAGGTCAGTGTAGCCTCTGGAAAAGCGGCCAAACCCAAAGTCGGTTAGTTTGACTTGGTCATCAGCAGTAAGAAGCACGTTATTGCATTTTAGGTCTCGGTGGACAATGTCCTTCTGGTGCAGATACACGACAGCGCTGAGGAGCTGGGAGAACCACTTTTTGGCCTGGCTGATGGGGATGCGGTTGAGCTCCTGGATCTTTTGAGAGAGGTCCATTTTGGCAGGCTCCATCACGATGTAGACCTGTCCATTAGGCATGTCAAAAATGTCATGCACGTGAACAATGTGACGGTGCTTCACTACTTTAAGAATGGTGAGTTCCCGGGGCAGATGTTTAGAAGCAATGTAAGGTGCCATGAGCTTCCGGTCTATTATTTTAATTGCCACCTGATCAGGGTGCCTCTCAGAAGTGACCAGCTTCACCTCACCAAAATTCCCTTTGCCAATGTTGTCCAACACCTCGAAGCCCAAACTCCTCAGGACTTCATTGGTTTCCATTTCTCCCTGTAGGTGTGAGGAAAAGAAAAGTTAGACCCCTTTGTTCTGTGAAGTCCTGCTGGAATAAATTCAGTTTTAACTCTCAGACAAGAGTTAATTCATCTCGCTAATTAAACTATAACACCTCGTAGAATATATCAGTCAGCTTTAGTCCTCTGCATTTAACCCATCTGTGGTAGTGAACACACACACACACACACACATACACACACACTAGTGAACTAGGGGCAGACACACACACAGAGCGGTGGGCAGCCAACTCCAGCGCCCGGGGAGCAGAGAGGGTAAAGGGCCTTGCTCAAGGGCCCAACAGTGGCACCTTGCCAAGCCCGGGAATCAAACCCACAACCCTATACCCCGGTGCTCTAACTGCTGAACCACTACTGCCCCATTCTTTTATTTCTACATTTATTATTTTTTGTATTTCTGAAATGACCTATTTATTTTTTACATTTATTTCTGTATTTATTAATGTCTTAATTTTTTTAATTTCTTTACAAACAATTATGTTGTTTTGGTATTCATAACCATAATTACCCAAATATTACTCATTTAATTATATTTAGAGTCAGATTAAATAATGATATGTATATGTACATTAAATTAAAAATGCTGTATGTTTTAATAAATACTTGTACAGTTGTCAGGGACACTGCCCAGTACCACGGTAATAAAATAATAAAATAATAGTCTTAATTAAACTCTAATTAAAATGCTGATGCTCCCACAAAAGCCTCTGATTGGCTCCTTTTTCCCCTTTCCCACTCCTCACTAAGCCCCGCCTCCACAGGCTTATCTAATTCCATTGGTCAGATTTGCTGACATGCAAAGAGCAGCTGATGAAGGAGGTCTGTGTTGTCGACCTTCTCTTGGCTGGAGTGTTTGGTGGTGTTGTCATTAGTAATCAATAAATGTGACTTACCTCGTCCTGTGTAACAGAAAAAGCAGATGCAGAATCTGTGTCTCTGGTTCTAGATAAGATTATCTAGAGCCTTCTTATCTAGAGTCAAAATGTAAGTATGTGATCAATAGGAACGCAGGAGTCCTCTCGGGAAGAGCTGAATCCTAACTGAGCCAGTGACGGAGAACGCGCTGTTATATACTCCGTGACGTCATCGACGTGACGCCACAACGGCGCGGTAGACTCGGTGGGGGAGTCCAGTTCTATTGGTCAGCGCTTTTCTAAGGAGATTATTCAGCTGTGAGTGAATGTCTGTGAAATGACTCACTTAAATAATTAAACACATTTATTTATTCCTGTTTTTCCACATTTCATTACTCATTTATTATTAATTTCTGATTTATTTAATTATTTATGTTATTATTTAATTATTTATGTATTATTACATTTATTTATTTCTAAAGTTCTTTTTCTCTACATCCATTAATTTCTGTATTTATAAATAAAAAAATACTTGATGTATTTCCAGATTTATTTTTTTTCTAATGTCTTCATATATATTTGTATATCTGTATTATTTAATGTCAACATTATTTCGTTTTGTATTTTCACATATCTAAATTGATTTATTCATACATTTCTTAATTTCTATATTTACTCATTTATAAAATGTTATATTTCTACATTTAATTATTTATTGCTGTATTTCCAGCCTTATGCATGAATTTCTTTTTGAATTTCTACATTCTTTTATTTCTGCATTTATTATTTTTTGTATTTCTGAATTGACTTATTTAATTTCTACACTTATTTCTGTATCTATTAATTTATACATCTTTTTTCTTTTTCTGCATTTCTACAATTCTTTAATTATGTTATTTACACACTTCTACATTTATCATTTATTTCTATATTTCTACATTGAATTATTTTTGTTGTTTTTTTTACATTTCTTCGTGAATTTATTGCTCTAATTTGTATACTGTAATATCTTTATTCTTTATATTTTTATTTATGTTTTGTTTGTTCGTCTTTTTGTTTTTGTTGATTATTATTATTTTTATTTATTTATTTATTTTTTAATTTTTTTTATTATGTTTTCCTCTCAATCAGTCTTTCTCTGGCTCTGTCGTAGCTCTGTACTTTGTCTTACTCGTATTTAGGTTCCCCACGATAGACTGTATGCTCTTACATTATTCTCCATAGCGGACTTGAGCGTGACACAGTTCGTGTCCTGGTTAAAAAGTGGTTTGTGCTGAGCTACAGCTCCCCCCTGTGGCGCTGCGAGGCTTTGGGGTCAGTCTGTTCTGCTCCGAGGCCGACAGATGTCCTTCTGTCAGCTCACGCCCTGCCTCTATCACTTCACCTTGTTACTGATAGGCGATTTGAACATGTTGTAGAGCAAAGATCTTTTTACTATATTTATCTTATTAACTTTGGGTTTAATGACTTTCACATCATTCTGAAGAATCTACACATTTATCACACACTGCTCATTAGTGCGTAGTCCTCCTGATCTTTCTACAGGTCCTTTAAATATATGGCCATGTGGTTGCTAGGCAGTTGCTATGGTATCCCAGGTGATTTCTATGGTGTTGCTATGTGGTTGTTAAGGTTTTTCTAGGTGGTTGCTCTGTTATTCCAGGTGGCTGCTAAGATGTTGCTAAGTGGTTGCTATGGTCTCCCAGGTGGTGGGAGGTTAAGGTTTTGCTAGGTGGATGTGAATGTGAATGTGTTGCTAAAGGGCTACAAGGCGATTGTTATAGTATCCCAGGTGGTTGCTAAGCTGTTGCTATGTGATTGCCCTGTTATTCCAGGTGGCTGCTAAGATGTTGCTAAGTGGTTGCTATGGTCTCCCAGGTGGTGGGAGGTTAAGGTTTTGCTAGGTGGATGCTAATGTGTTGCTAAAGGACTACAAGGCGATTGTTATAGTATCCCAGGTGGTTGCTAAGGTGTTGCTATGGTGTTGCTCGAATATTCCAGGTGGTTGCTAAGATGTTGCTAAGTGGTTGCTCAGTGTTTGCTAGGTGGTGGTTAAGATTTTGCTAGGTGGTTGCTGTGATATTCCAGGTGGATGCTAAGGTGTTGTGAAAGGGTTGCAGGGCGATTGCTATAGTATCCCAGGTGATTGCTATGGTTTTCCAGGTGGTTGCTTTGGTGTGTGCAATGTGGTGTCTGGGTGTGGTGGAATGATGATGATATCTCAGTGGCTCATTATATGGCAATAGGAAAAATGGCACCAATATCGACATTATGATGATTTATTGACCTAAAAAGACAAAAAATATTGCATATTTTTGAACATTATATTACCATCCCCAACATTATCGTCATGTCGTAAAAACAGCCTTCAACCACTGAAACAAAGATGTTAGTAAGAGAAGAGAGAAGAGTGATGCTTTGATGTCTGGAAAAGTCAGTAATGTAATGATGCATTCCTCCTGATAATGGAGTAGATTTGTTCAGTGTCATTACCATTTTACCATTACAGCAGTATTTTACTAAAGAGTATAAATAAAGAGCAGTGTTCCAAAATCCAAGACACTCCATCTCCAACACAAACTGGTTTGGTTGTGATGGTACTGACACCTGGTGATGGCAATGGCAGGTTTTCAGATTCACCATCAGTCAAGTTAAATGCATCACATTCTAAAACTAATTATTATACTATGAAAAAGTTATGCAAAAGGAGCCGCTAATAGAAGAGTCACCCAATATATATATATATATATATATATATATATATATATATATATATATATATATATATATATATATATATATATATATTATAATATAATATGATATTATATTATGAAGTCATTATGACTTTGAATTTGCTGGTATAAGTCAGTCTACTGATTATTTTAATGTGACTGATGACCAAGTTTTTCATCGATTTTGGAGGCTGTGGGGTTCACTTAGAATGTTGTAGGACATTAGATTTACTACTGACTCTGGGTAAGAGAGGGAACTGTTCTCTTTCTCAACTTGACAACATCTCCAGTCAAGACCTGATCATGTATGAAGCGCTAAGGCAAATCTGTTCACAAATAGACAAATGCAGATTTTGTTGTTGTTGCTGATTTAGCTTAAAATAAAAAGCCAGTCTAAGGATGACACCCAAGTGCCCCAAAACTATATCCAACACACCCCCTCCGATATTCAGATATAGTCAAAAGATATAGATCAACTATTGGTCAAACTGCTTACGTCCCATCTTCTTACCACCTCGATTGGTCTAAATCCACCTACATCTACATCAAGCATTTGCCAAACTGCTTCCCTCCACAGTCTAAAACACCTGAACGGAAATGTAAAACACAAATCGGCTTTATTTCATCAGACTATTTATTTTATTAAAGTATTTGTTCATATTTTTTTCACACTGCCATGAAAATGAAGACAATGTAAAAGTAAAATGGCCAGTTTGGCCAGTTTAGAAAACAGTAGTATGAAACTAATCAGAGATATTGTACAAGATTTAAGGGTATAAGGGTGCTGGCAGAGCACAGAGAGCAGGTGATGAAAAGCTGTTATAGCAGCAAAGGATAACAGCTCTAAATGAATGTACGTAACAATCCCAACAAATGGGATGGCCACAGATGTCAACAAACCACTTTCTTATGGTAGAACATTACAGGAGATGTGATTCACCCTGCATGGCAGCTGGACACTGTACATCAGTGGTTTTGAAGCATAGTGTGTCATATCTATACATCTTTATTAACAATCAGACTACATTTACTAGCATTTAGCTGACACTCTTATCCAGAGCGACTGACAAGGTTACTCGTATTACAGAAGTGAGCCAATGTAGTGTTAGGAATCTTGCCCAAGGACTCTTATTGGTGTAGCTCAGCATAGTCATCCAGACTGGGAATCGAATCCCAGTCTTCCACGTGGTGTGGTAGCTCACTAGCAGGTGGTGGTTTTATCTGTTGCACCACAGAACCAACCCAGTAGAACCAATAACCCCATACTGACAGGTTCTGAAGTGGGGAAAACTATTAATTTTTCCCAGTATGGCAGATGCTTCTTCTCAGCATGACCTAAAACATGCTGTTCAGGAGAATATAAGAATACTTTATCTGAGCACTTCCTCTCCTAAGAAACTGCAGATGCAATCTCCACTGAGAAATGGAGCACACAGAAACAGTCCTTATAAGATACTTATCTTTTTTGAATGTTTCTGAAACCCATACTCTCCTCCCAGTAGCTTGATATTCACCACAACATGATGTGATTGAGATCCCTTCTTTGCACTGTCATATCCATTCTCTGTATTAGGAAATCTACCATGTTGTAACCTACTGTCATGCCTGCCCCTGTTGTCATGTCTGCATTTGTTTGGTTTTGTGAGTTTGTGTCTTGTCTGCCCTAGCCAGGCCTGTCCATTAGTGTTCCACCAGTGTCTCCTTTGTAGCCACGCCCCCTTGTTAGTCCCAGGTGTTCCTCGTGAGTCTCTTGTTAGTGTCTGTATAAGTACCCCTTTGTTTCAGTCGTCCTTTGTCTGGTCTTGTGCATGTATGTGAGAAGACGTTCTTGGTGCATTTGTGGCCATGGCAGTTCATGGTTTGTAGATTTGGCCTGTTTATGGGATTTTTGTGTTTATTTAGTAAGCTTGTCTGGCATTAAAATATTCTGCGAGTATGTCCGCCTCTGTCTGGTGACACCTATAACCTGCATTCACTGTTATCACACTTACAAATAAAGCTTTTGCTTCAATAAAGGCCCATGTCTATAAATGAAGAACCTCTATTACTAAAGAATCTTAAAAGCTTTTAAAGGTTCTTATAATCAGGGGTGATCAGGGGGTGGAGTAATCGCTCTCTCTTTCTCGCTGTCTGTCAACCAGAGCATCAATGAGAGAATAAAGAAAGAGGGGCAAGCAGTTGAGCTAAAAAGCCAAGTTGAAAGATACAAAGGAAGTCTGGACTCCATGGTGCTCAAAAGCAGCCCTTAGGGTTTGTTTGTGTTCCAGAGAAATGAAAGAAGTATATATGTCTGCTGTCCTCTCCCATACTGCCTCCAGCATTCTCCCTCCTCCTGGGTGGCCAGTGTACCACAATTACCCTGATTAATATGTTTCAAAAACTCTCAGGGCCCTACCTTACACCCTGCGCAAGGCGCCTCGCGATGCTCAATGCTATCTTACACCCAGCCAACAGTCTATTTTCACTCCTTCCACCTGCATGATTTAAATAGCAACAGTGCTTGTGAATATATGGACCTGGTGGTCTCGAAATGAGGGGTGTTCAGGTCAATTTCTGGTGTATTGCTAGCTTGGCAACGGAAAACACAGGAGCTCCACTGGCTGAAAACAGCCTAGGATCAGTCAGACAGATTGCTATCTATCTTGTCAGTGAAAAGTATGCTAAAATAGGGCCTCAATTTTGGAATTTCCAAAATTCGAGTTGAGGCAGTGTTCAAAGCTGGGTGAGTCTAAATAAATTAATGACAATAATCAAATATTTTTGGTTAACTGGTCACTTGAGGCGACTACACCTCATCCCCAACTTCCCAACTCCTCCCAAAAGCTTTGAATGGAGCACCATCCATCATTCCAGAGAACACAGTTCCACTGCTCCACATCTCAATGCTGGGGAGGGGGCTTTATACCCTTCTAGCTCAGAGGTTGCCAATAGATTTATGTTTATCTGCTCCAGAGATTCCTATTCTATTGGCAGTACTTCTCTTCAGGGACTAGACAATCTGTGTGTGTGTGTGTGTGTGCATTTGCAAGTCTGTGTCAGCAATGAAGGCAAATTAAAGTAGCTGAACGCATTCGTTAGAAGGAGGGTCCACAAACATTTGGACATATAGAGTAGTGGTCTTCATGTGCGATGTGAAGTAAGCTAGTTAACGTTTTCTTAGAATTACTTCAGAGTGTACAGGAGGGTCTTCTCTGATCCTACTAGTCAGACTTTAACAAATATTGCTGCAGAGCAGCTGGCCTTTTAGGTACAGAGAACTGGTGAATGCCTTCTGCAAATGATCAGATGATGGTGCAGCTGATTGCTACAGATGATTGCACAACTTACAACCTTGAGGATTAGATTTACTTTTCCTTGGCAAGCAGCTCACCCATCAACACAGTAATTGTGCTATTGTACAACTGTCAACAGTAAATGCCTTCTATAACAGACAGGCACGTTTTTTAGTCCATTTTGTCAATTTTGTGTTATCACATACAATACTAAAGGAAGCAAATATACATAACAAAGAGATTATTAATAAATATAGGAATAAATTAAACTTATTAGGCCCATAGCTTCTTTTTTTTTGTTTTTTTTTTTGTTAATTTTAAACCTGCATTGTATTGGTGGGCATGCGAAGTGTGTGAGCTAGCCACCAGAGGTCACTCAAGTTATGTGAGAAAAAAAGATTGAAGTCACTGAATAGATACAATGACACATCGTAAATCTTATTACTGGGTTTTTTTCTTAGTACAGGGTATTTTTATGCATTTTTGAAGCATGTGAAGACTTTTAAATAGAACAAGAGATGGGCACTGGAATTTTTAATAGCCACAGCTGAAACAGAACTAACTGTAGATATTAGATTATATATTTATGGCCCTCTAAAATAATGAAAAGTAAAGGTTTTTCAGCTCAGTGTCCACAGTGGCCATTTCTGTCTCCAGCTACAGTGACTGTGGATAATGCTTTTTATGCTTTTCACATTTACTCAACTCAGTCAGATTGACCGATTTACTTAACTTAACTTAAAAACATACAAATATTACAAGATACAAATATTAGTATTTTTGTAAAACATCATCTTATATTCACTGAAAGCAGAAACAAATAGACCAGTGCCATTCTATTACAAATCATGCCAAAAGTTTAGGATTAGCAATTAAGTAGCACTCCTATTTATTTTTACAATATATTAACATATTGGAGTTTCCCAAGTAAATGCTATCAATTGAATATAATAAATAATAATAAAAAAAAACATTTCAAAAACATGTACAGAAAGAGACTGTTCAGTGATCAAAGAGGACTTTTATTGTCTGCAGAGGAACAATACCTTGTGCTGATTGGGCATTATCTTTATCATCATGACCACAATGTTTACTTTAGCAGAGAGGGGGGATTTGCCCTGTAGATGCCATGGAGCACAGTGTCCGGCTTAAAGAAAAAAACATTGAGCGTATCTGTTTGTGAGTGCATGAGACAATAGTGTTAAGACAATAAACAGACCTTTCAACAGGACCAGGACAAAGGTTTGTTGTGTTAACTGCTTTACAAGAACAATATAAGTAATATGTATACAATATTAACATGGGAATTTGAAAGGCTCATAGATGACAAGTACATAAAAAAGGATCAGAGTAAGCTTGTGTATTAGTAATAGTGTGTATTTGTTCTCTGTATGATCTTTTTTGTTTGTTTGTTTGTTTGTTTGTTTGTTTTTCCTGTTCGGTGCTATACAATAATGTATATGTATGTGTGAGTGTGTGTGTGTGTGTGTGTGTTTGTATAAGGCAAACTGAACTCATGACCATTATGTGGGAACAAACAAATTAAACTGACTAAGCTTGCCATGCATATTTGACTGAAGTAAAAAATTGACAAAATATCTATAAACACCTAAGCTTGCCAAATAATATATTTGCTTGATTCAAACATTCATATAATTTGAAGACCCTAATTTTACTGAAAAAGAAGTTTTGTGGAACTGAACTAAATTGATAAGGTCCTCAATATTTGCCCCTCAATTTTGTGGACTATCAGCAAAAAAATAATTTCTTTAGAAAAGAAACATTCTGTATTAGTACTTCTCATAAATTAGCATGTTGTTTTGGAATGAATAAATTATTTGCTATATTTTCTTTTGTTAAGCTTATTTCTATATGCCAGTTATATTGTTAGATCATCTGACCTGGCCCTGCTGCTTCCTTTGCTAATGCGACTCAAGGGTCTTGTGTCTTCCAGTGTCTCTGTTGTCTCCAATTCAGGTGGGACAAGTGGGACTGCAATCACCTCCTCCAGAACCTCCAGCTCCTGCAGATTAACCTCCAGTTCTGGACTCTCTACTATCCCAGGACTCTCCACCACTCCAGGGCATTCAGTCTTGCCCAGACTATCTAGACTTGCAGAACTCCTAACCTCCTCAGGATTACCCATTTCACTGCAAGACAGCGCCTTGCCCATGTCCACAACATCGACTACAACTTCCACCTGCTCACCATCATCCATTACGTCTTCTATGGACTCTGCCTTGGATGAGTTTTCAAATTCTTTTGCTCCTGTCCCCTCTGCCAAAGTGGGTGTGTCCTCAACGGCCTCTAATATATCTGACCCTTTGATCTCCTCAACTACATCCACGTTCTCTAGAGATTTGACCTCATCTAAAGGTTCCTCCTCACAGAAGGGTTCGGCCTGTTCCACAGTGTTCTCTCTTTCTAAAGACACAATTTCTGTCCTCTCGTCTATCACATCAGGCAAGCTCCCAGCTTCCTCTGTCCCTTCAGTGTCTAATGTACAGTCCTCCACCTCAACCTCAAGTTCCTCAGTCCCAGGTTTTTCCCCTGGAGTTTCTACAACCTCCTCTACCTCTACCTCCTCTACCCCAGGCATTTGCTGCTCAACAGTCCCACCCTGTTGAGACCCACTCTCTATGTCCAACATTTCATCTATTACTGTCTCTTTGCTTGACATGTCTACATCCTCCTTTTTTACATCTTCTATTCTCAAAGTACCTTCCTCTGATTGCTCTTTCACTGGGATCGCAATCTTTATACTATCTACCTCGTCCCCTTCTCTACACATCTCCTCCTCTTCCTCTTGTGGTAGCTCAAGTAGAGTGTCCGTAATTTCAGTGAAGGACGGCGATGTCTTTTCACAGATCACCGTCTCCTCCAATGGAGGAGCTGTAGGCACTGCTGCTTCTTGCATCCTTTTCTGATTCACCTCCTGAGAGGTTGCAGGCGGCTGGTCTACCTCCATGACGACCTCAGCCAGTGGGTAGATGTGCGCAACTTCCTCCTCCTTTAAGTCTTCCTCAAGGGGTCTGTAGCCTTTTGCCTTCTGAATGGGAGGAGTAAAAAGGAATGGCAGGCTTCTCTCAGGAGGACCAAGGCTCTCGATTTGGGCTGGAGCCGGCTGGCGGAACATGAAGCGAACCTTCTTCAAACCCAGATGGATAATCTCCACAAAGTTGAGGAAGAGTGAGACACAAGCCACAGCCAGCATGAAGATAATGAAGACGGTCTTCTCAGTGGGTCGGGACACAAAGCAGTCCACTGTATTAGGGCAAGGCCAGCGGCTGCACTTGTACAGTGGCAGGATGCGGAAGCCATACAGAAAATATTGTCCCACCACAAAGCCCACCTCAAACAGCGTCTTGAAGATGATATGGCAGATGTAGGTGCGCAGCAGAGTGCCCTCGAGGCGAAACTTTTTGCTCCCCTTAGTGCTGGTCTCCTTGGTCGTGCGAACGCTTCCCTGGTCTGCCGCCACAGGAAGCCGCTCCTCACTCATTTCCTGCTGGCGGCTAAGTTCTGCTTCTTCGCGTTCCTTGCGCTTCTCTTCCATGTGGACGTGATGGACAGCATGGCCTACATAAACCAGCGAAGGTGTGGAAACAAATATGATCTGCAGTACCCAAAGCCGGATGTGAGAGATGGGGAAGGCTTCATCATAGCACACGTTCTCACAACCAGGCTGCTCGGTGTTACACACATAATCGGACTGTTCGTCCCCCCAAACAAACTCTGCTGCCGTGCCCAGAATCAGAATACGGAAGATGAACAGTACCGTGAGCCAAACACGGCCAATCACGGTTGAGTGTTCATTCACTTCCTCTAAAATATTACCTAAGAAACTCCAGTCTCCCATGGTGCTCTCTTAGCTCTGCATAAGAAAGACAGAGAGATTAAAGTTATAAAAAAAATAGAAAGCTACTCAGCGTTTAATTAGGCCACTGCATAAAGAGCAACTTGTCTGGCCCAGATATGCTGAAGCTAAAACTGTAGTTCTCAAAAAGAATAAAAGTTAGTAATACCTACTAAAGTGACAATGAGGTGAATTGAGACCAAACAGGCACCTTGGTCCCGTGGTGGCTCCAGTGCGGTCAGTCTCTCCTGGTAGCCACAAGGCTAAAGTGAACTGCTCTTGTCCTGGTTGCCTCAGTGCAAGTCCTTGTCGCCCCACTGAGCAGATGTGAGCGGATGGGCTGTGATGGCTGCTTTTCAGCCAGCTGCAGAGCCTAAGCTTCTAGCCAGACGCCCTTTATGCATCGGACCATGCGTGGTGATGCAGGAGACAATAGGATCAACAAACCTACGGCCAGAGAGACTGGATCCCCTTACCCCACAGAGCTGAACCCAGGGATCACACCGAAAACTGGGGCACGAGGTCCAAAATGAAGGGCTACAGCAGTACACAAAAAGGTGAAATAAAGATTGACTAAAATAAACAACTGAATTGTAGCTAAAATGGCGATTAATAGATTAATTGGGTGACTGATTTGGCACAAAGCAGCTTCATCAGACCAACATGCCATGATATTTAGGATGCATTTGTTCTACCCTTGATCTGAACCAAAGCAGAAAGTGATTGCAATGTTATTGCATTTCAGTTCTAGCTTTCTTAGTGTTCACAGTAACATACTTGACACCAATCCAAAAGATGTAAACAAAAGTTTTATAAGTAAAAAGTTACTTAAGTTAAGTTTCCAACACATAATTGGAAATTCTAAAAACAATAATATCCAAACGTCCTGAATCATGTTGTTCCACTGTCATCACCAAGAGCTTTTGCAGAATTTCAGTAAAGGAACATATGAATGAAACAGTTCTGATTGGCCATAATGGCAAACACTCTGCGCTGTCATCATTTATTCATAGAATCTGTGAATAAGATGCCATGCGTTACCTTGGTTTTCACATTACATAAGTCATTAATACCTAAAGTCCTTAGATGTGTCTTTTATTATCTCTACATATTTGAAACAAATCAAAATAGTTTTTGAGTTTCTGATCATTAAGTGGTGTGTTTGATTGGTGCACACCAGGGTTGACATTTATTCTAACAAATCACACCAACAGAGCCATCGCACCAGGTTTCATTTGAATTACAATGAGAGACAGCCATAGGAAACGACTGTAATACTGCAGTCGGGCACTCACCCACAGGAAAGCCGGGTGTTAGAGGTGAGGTTAATGGTTTAGTGATAAAGGGGGAATAGTGGCATATTTATGATATGTGAAAGGAAGTTCACACACACATACACACGCATGCACACACACAAGCTCCAACAATACCCTGCTGAAAATTGTCCTGCACAGATAAATCACTCACACACAGGCTCACACTAGCTCTCACAAAATAAAGGTTCCTACATGGTTGTTGGCTTGAATGTATTGTTCAAGAAAAATAAACATTGAAACTTAACTTTTACTGGTCTAGGTCTTGCCTAAAGATCTAGGCTTCAATTTCCCACTCCAATAAAAAAAAAAAACTCATCAGTCATGGTTCGTTAAGAAATGACAAGATTATACAGTACTATTAACAAATGAACTGCAGTCAGTTGGAAGCAATGAATGAGGTAATGGGCTGCTATCTCACACCCTGCCAACAGTCTATTTCCACAAGTCATTTAAATAGCAATGGTTCTTGTGAATATATCTACGCTGATGGGCATGGTGGTCTCGAAATGAGGGGTGCTTAGGTAAATTTCTGGTGTGTTGCTATCTTGGCAACGTAAAACACAGGTGCACCACTGACTGAAAACAGCCTAGGCAGACGTCAACAGTCAGTTGCTATCTTGGCAGTGAATTGTCAACACAGGCATGTGCCCGACACACATACAACCCCACTTTACACCACTGAAATAGCATTTCACCAAAGTCAGAGCGCACCTGGCTCTTAAAGGTAATGGTAAGTGACACACTGATTGGCTTTTTACTGCATGTTACACCCAAAACACACCCATGATTGATTAAGAGACTTGTGTGCGTTTTGAGCCGAGCAACGCGCACTTTTTCTGTCGTTGCGGTAGCATGAATCACTGTAATTAAAGTAATACTGTACGTTTATTACTTATAACAATGCCCCTGACTAAAATCATTCAATGTTTGAGCCCCCACATAGCTAAAGAAATGGCCTTTACAGGTACATATGTCCACACTCACACACACTCACACATATTCTTGCCTAATACTCTTGTAAATATTCTTTGCAAGGACTTTTAACTTGGCATCCACCTCCTGTCCTCCAGTAAGGCCTATCCAGACTGACTGGAGATACACAACTATTGGCACAAGCCCCTCAGACGTGGGAATGGTTTATTTGAGGAAAGGGATTGTTTAACCATTATCTAAACTTGCATGGCTAAACTACTTGTGAAATATTGTTGTTGGGGGAAACAGTTTGTCCTGTCATTTTTGCAGAGGAGGGGAAAAAAACCTCGATTGGCAGTCAATGGGCAATGCTTTATCCAACACAGACAGAACGTTTATACCATGTTACACAGTTCATTTCCCCTCTGCACAATATCGGCCCATATACACTGAGAGCCCACACTGTATATCAGGACCAAGCATCAAGATACAAGCAACAGTACAGCGGATGTAAACATATGAGGGCAACGTGGGCCAGTCAAGAGAATGTCTAGAGAGCAGGTTCACATGATGGATTAAAGGCAAGAAAGCCTTTCTTGGACACAGCCACAACATTTTGCCATCTCCTAGTGAGATCTTTATGATATGTTCTCCTGAGCTTTTAGTCATAACTGGCCTTGTCGAACTAACAGACACAAGGCTGGCTGAGGTACTAGCAAACAAATCAGTTATTTGAGAACAATGTTTTGTTCATTACCCTTGGATGAATTCCACTAAAATAATGAATCACATGAATCATTATTCTTTAGCTATTCAAATATCTGCTTCGGTTTGCTGTCTATTAGATTGCAAATGTAATCATTCACAAACATGCACACAATCTGCACTATCTGAAGATATACAGTATTTAAACTCTCTTTGTATGCAGAAATACATAAAAAAAAGTATTCAACCCCTAACCCCTAAACTGTGGTTTACACAAACGAAAGCCATTATTTTAACGAGGCCAAAACCTCTGGATTAAAGATCCCTTTCAGTTAAGGCCAAACCATTGGCCAAACTATGAATCTGAAAGAAAGCTGTGATAATAAAGAGTAAAGTCAGCAGCCAATGGCTCCTCTAGAGAGTTGTGTGGCATGCTAAAAATGAAAGTAGTTGATGCTCAGAAAGCAGGAGAAGACTATACGAAGATAGCAACATGTTTTCAGTGAGCTGTGCCTTCAGTTTATAATGTATTTAAGAATTGGCAGTTAACAGGAACAGTGGAGGTCAAGAACACCCTCTAAGAGAGCTGCTTGTGAGGTTGCATCAGAACCCCTATTTGACTGAAGACTCGTGTATACAGTTAGCATTTTAAACTTGGCAATCTTAGCTATCTACAGTGTGTTCTTAGACCATTTTTGTTCTGTCAGTCTATATGATTGACTAGATTGGCCAACCGATAATCTCCCAATACTTGTTATTCACGTGGAGAATACTATGGGACAAATAAGCTGAAATATAGGACTGTCCCAAGAGATTTGAGATGCTGGTCAACCTAAAAAGACATTGTTTTAACAGGTTTGATTGAATGCACATGCAACTTATATATAAGGTAAGATAAGTGCAGCAGAGCACTGCAGTGATGTGGCTCCATATGACTAGAGGTTGACACTCTGGCACTGGACTCAATGTCTCTGGTCATGAATCTGTGGGGCAGTCCCCTGGTAGGTCATGCCTTAGAGCGGGGGATGGCTGTTGATACAGAGGACACGAGCACACTAAGCCACTGAGGGCTGCCAGTGAATGGTGGTGGGATGTCACACAAATACATGATGTCATTGTGGAGTGTGGTAGGCCTATTGAGCGTGATCGCTGAGCCGTGAGTCCAGATTGTGCCAATGAAGCATGGCCCTAACACAACCCTGCTACAACCGGGACAACTTTATCAAATGCTAAGCCACACAAAAAGTTACCACACCTCACATTTCCTCTTCCTGTACAAAAGATGCAATACAGCAGTTATGCACATACACCCAATATTCTGTGCACAGACTGTAAAAAAACAAAAATATTAACCTGACCTGAAAATGAGATAAAGTTGATTGTATGAATAAAGAATATTCCTCTTTAATTCACTGTTCAGCGATGCCTCAGCCAACATGCTCATGTGGGGCTGTGTTCCAGGTGGGCATGAGCTCTAAGATATTTTTTTTACTAGAAATCAGTTGGGCTTCCCAAATAGGTCCCATTGTTACTGCCAACCTTAATCTCACATGGGTCCCATAGGCTCCATGTGCAGTGTACAACCCACATGGGGCCCATGCTTAACCCCTCCTGGTCCCATCACCGACCCTGGTGGGCATCCATTTGTGGGGCCAATATGAAACCCGAACAAAACTTTATGGTTCCCAGTTGGGCTACCCAAATGGGCCCCATATGGACATCTGGACTAGCTGCGGTACAGTTTGTGCAGCCCAACCTACCTACCTCAAAATGGTAGGCTTCTATAGACAACTTGGGTTCTGCAAAATCTTTAAGTACTCATAAAAAAAAAATAATTCAAACATTTTGTGCATAATAACTAAGAACAGGACTTCTCTGCTTTAATGGTTTAAAAGCACTCATCACTTCTGAGGGGATGAATAAATGGAGGGGAGATTCTGAGAGGAAGGATTAGTAAAACCAGTGATGAAAGACAATTTAAAAACTCATCAAAATGATAATTATATTTCTTCTCTTAAACTGAGAATAGAATGTGGAATGAGGGACGTCTTTACATCACATACACTGCCATAACATTAAAACCTAATATTGTTTAAGTCCCCATCACGCCACCAAATCAACTCTGACCTCTGACACAAGACCTCTGAAGGTGACATGTGCCACCAAGATGGTTAGCAGATCCTTCAAGCCTTGTACGTTGTGAGGTGGGGTCCCCAAGGATTGCATCAAAAAGCCTTGGGCACCCATGACCATTTAGCCTGTTTAGTAGTTGTCTTTCCATAATCTGTTTTTTAATTATTAACAACAAGACACCCCTCAAGACCCCTCTGTCAATTTCACGTTGCTTGGATCTTTACACTTGTCCATTTTTCCTGCTTCCAACACTGCTTATCGCTTCGTGCCCAACAATTCAATCATGACAGCTGCATGTGAGGTGCACAGGTGCACAGGTGAAGTACTTAAACGCATAAAAATGCTAACATGAAGATTCATCAACTCCATATAAAATGCATTAAAAACAGTATTCCTGGCTTTCCACACTGTTCACACCTACAGTTTGTGCCTGTCACTCCATCACTCCCTGTACTGCCAAGACTGTTCCTCACATCCTCTGGGAACCCAGTTTCTGCTCCTTTCCAATGATTGTTTAATGATTTAAACAGAATATACAAAAGCATTCTGTTCACTTCCCACCATACACATTCACAATCCACACCGAGCAAACAGACGTTGGCTGTTTATACACACACACACATTTTTAGACGCTATGAGCGGACAACTGCCCAGCCAACCTAAACTCCCGATAACTGAGCTTTATGTGTTTGTGAGAGCGTGGAGGGCGGTTGTGTGAGCAGGTAGCCGTCAGACCAGCCGGACGATTCAGGTCATTAAGAACGCCTTGATAGCCTTCGAGGCCTGGCTCAGCCCAGTTGGCATTGTGTATGCACTGACTGAAAATGTTGGTTTTGGACAGCAGTGAAAGCCCTGGCCTTCTACAGCTTCCTTTAGCCGCCAGACAACGAGTAACACACCCTTACCTCTGCTGACCTGACTGCCCTTTAAAAGACGTTACCGGGTGAAATACTGTTAACTATGCAAAACAAGTATTCTATGAGTACATGAAAACAAAAAAAGAGAACTAAAAAATAAAAACATTTTTTGTGAAGCTTTATACCTTTTAACCATCTAGCTATGGTACAAAACAAAAGATTATGGTTTTTCAACTTGCAACCCCCTAAATATTCTCCCCAGAGAATTTTAAATGGTTACCAGCTTCTTAATGTTGTATAGAGATTCCTTGTGCCAAAACAGCTCTGATTCATCAAGACATGAACTCCACAAGACCTCTCAAGGTTACCTTTTGGAATTTGCCACTAATACGTTAACCAGAGATCCTGTAATGCCTGTAAGCTGTGGGGTTGGGGCCTCCATGGATCGTATCAATGAGCTTTGGGCATCTGTTCCCGGCTCATCCAGTTTTGGTAGGTATTAACCATTGTAAGGTTAGGACTCTAGCCCAGGTACTTACTGGAGAATCGCACCTCAGTCTGTCATGGGAAAGGTGTGTTTTGAGTTCAACATGCAATAAACCAATCAGCGCGTCACTTGCCATTCCCAAAGCCGGGGTATACGCGCATTGGACACACACCTGTGTTGACAATTCACTGCCAAGATAGCAATGAACGTCTGACTGTTGATGTCTGCCTAGGTTGTTTTCTGTCACCTGTGTTTTCTGTTGCCAGAAATTTACCTGAACACACCCCAGAACACAGGCCACCGCGCCCATCAGCGTAGATATATTCGTAAGTAGCGTTGCTATTTAAACGACACAGACTAAAAGCGTGAAAATAGATTGTTGGCGGGGTGTCAGATAGAAATGAGCATCGCAACGCACCTTAAGCTTGGTGTAAGATGGGGCCTATTATGTTACACAAACAACTAACCATCATTTATGCTGCTTTGTGCTGTAAGTGCACTATTATGATGTTCATTAAAAGTCAGCAAAGACCTCCTCTGTAACTAATTGTCCTATACAAATGCCTCCCTTAGTATTCTCATCCCATTTTACTGGCAATGTTTTGTAATAGACATTAACTATGAGGCCTATTGCAAAGGATAAGTCTGGTTCATAAGGCAAGATATCATTTTTCTCTTTTAACTAGTTATGCTATTTTAGAAATGTTCAGTAGAGATGTCAGACTTATCATATTTAGCTTCATGGTTATAGTTATGAGGGTTGTGGGGCTTGTTATATGATTTTTGCTCAGACAAAAGTGACTAAACTGAGGATACTCCTTCTCAAAGTATAGTCCCACTTACACTTGGTCTTCCATTCAGCTAAGATAATACAGGGCAGGGCAACAGTGTGGCGTCAGACATATGAGCCCACCAGATATAAGCTTCCTTTTCCTCCCTTCCTCATATTGAAATATCAAACTTCTAATGATTGGTCAGTCACTTCCGAAGGCAGTGACACAAAGGCATCAAAAGCCTGTTCTGCTGCATACAGGGTGTAAATTATTGTAACGTTCAGTACTGGAATAAAGGAACTGAGCTTTTGTTTACCATAACCAGTCGTTACCTGCTCAGTGTGAGAGTGAGTCAGGCTTGCAAGTATGTCCATGGGAAGTTGTCCTATGAAAGTTCTCTTGTGAAAGTAATGATTCACTCCCCTACAGCTTGCACTGCCTTGGTTAGCTAAGATGTTTGCTAAGCAATCCTTTTTTCCTTTTGTTGTTTTGGTTAAACACAACATGAATGCCTTGGGAAAAACACCAAAAGAAAGTAAGCACATTTGGCATTGAAACAAATTGACCAGGGGCAATGAGCCTAGTATGAGCATTATGTGAGCAACGATTTTATCCTTTAGAAGCATCCTCCCTACCTCGAAACTGAGACAAAGCCAAGCCAAAATGATTGGCACAATGACCGCCCTCAGGTAGTACAATAATAATAGAATCGAAATTAAATGTAAAAACACATTTAAAAGCATAATGTTCACACACACACATCTCAGTCCCAGAAGAGTAGCAGAGGAAGCTGTAAGCAAGTAAGGTGCAAGTAGTACTGTGTGAACACTGCAGTGCTGTATGTGTTGCCAAGTCTTAGTTTCTCATATCCTCTGATAACATTGTATTTCATGCTGGCTGAGCAGTAGGATGAAATCATACTATGAAGCTCAGCATCTCACAATCCTTTCCTCTTCTGCTCAAGACATCATACGCACGTCGTTTTTCCTAAAGCTGTTGTTATTGTTATGTTGTTATTGTACCTATAAGCCGAGATTTAGCCTAACGCAACAATTTATGATTGATTGTAGGAGAAATTCCATTAATGTCTGATCGGCTGTGATAAGAGAATGTGTAAGAGAACATTCATGCAGTACAAGACAATATAGACCCTGATGAAATGAGATGAAATATGATTGATGATATGATATGATCTCCTCAATAAACTTCAGCTGGTTCAAAATGCTGCAGCCAGGGTCCTTACTAAAACTAGAAAATTTGACCATATCAGTCCAGTTCTATCAGCACTTCATTGGCTCCCAGTTAAATTCCATATTGAATACAAAATTCTTCTATTAACATATAAAGCCCTACATGGCCTCGCTCCTGAGTACCTGCAGGATCTTATTGTATATTACGAACCATCAAGACTACTTAGATCTCAGGGTGCTGGACTCTTACTCGTTCCCAAAATTCAGAAAACCTCAGCAGGGGGAAGAGCCTTTTCTTATAAAGCCCCCCAGCACTGGAATAACCTTCCAGATAATGTTCGCAACTCAGACACAGTCTCAATCTTTAAATCTAAGCTGAAAACTCATCTGTTTAGTTTAGCTTTTGGGAATTATTGTTTCCCTTAGATAAAGGTTGCAGGTCCCAGGGTTCGCGGACACAGGTAATTGTAGTACACTGAGATGCTGGAGCTGCTTGCTCACTGGGGGTCTTTGATCCTTCATGTCTTACGTTATTTCTTAGTTTGAGTCTTTTACTAATTACTAATTATGTAAAGCTGCTTTGTGAAAAGCGCTATACAAATAAATTTGACTTGACTTGATCTCCAAACTCTTCCAGCATAGAGATGAGGATGTCAACAATGTTGCTGTAAGCCGCAATCACCACCCCACCTCATCCCCAACTCCCCAACTCATCCCAAAAGTATTGGATGGAGCACCGCTAATCGTTCCAGAGAACACAGTTCTTTCACAGCTCAATGCTGGGGGGCTTTATACCCCTCTAGCCGATGCCTGGCTTTAGGCATGATGCCTGACTTTTGTGTTTTATCATAATACTAAAAAATAAACAAAAACTAAACTCTAATTTTTGCTTTTCTGAAAAAGGAAAACCATTAAAGCTTACCTTAAATCAACGGGGGTTCGACAGTTTGACAGTGGTTGCATTTGTTTTCTGTTGTAATGTTGAATCTATGAAAGGGACGACACAACTTATGATAACCTGACATACCTACACTCTCCCTCACACACCCAAAGGCCACCCAATGTAACATAACAAGTTTGTGGGTCAAGAAGGAAATGATTGATCATTCACAGCAAACTAACAGGAAGTAAAAGCTGGGCGTCCTGTCAGCGATATGCTGGGAGCTATAGTCAGTGGCCTGCTAATGCTGAAACAATGGAGCGAAGGAGGAGAGGAGGAAGAGAGCAACAAAGGAAGAGAGAAAGAGAGAGCATTAGCAAGAATAACTAGAAGAAATGTGGGAAAGCAAGATAAACGAAACTGGCAGTAATGGCGCATCACTGATTATTTACTGGATAGTGTACAGATTGAAGGCCCATCTATTTCTAGAGTACTTGGGTGAAGTGTAGTGTCGAGTATTAGGGTCTCCATACTGGCTTTTGTGTTTAGTAGTATCTAAGCTTAGAGGTATCTTTTGAATCCTAGTCTATATAAACTAGCTCAGGGTATTTTTAGAGTAAACAGTGAAGCACTTTTATTCATCACTCTGGTTAAGAGTGTCTGCTAAAAATGTAAATATAATTGTACTGTCATTTATGGAAAAGTCAATGACCAGATCTAGGGCCAGAATTATAAGGTGCACTGCCAGATTTACTGTGATTCACTCCAGATTGCTGGAGGCCACTACTGCTACTACCCCTTTCTCGTTTGCACAGGCTTTTCATAGACCACACCGTTGCACATAAAAGCATGGATGCATGGATAAAACCTGACGATAGCTGTCCCTGTGGGAAGCTAAACAGATGTAATTATCTTTCCTATTTTCTAGATCAATTCCAGTTTTGAAAAATCTGTCACATTGTTAAGGTGCTGGGACATTCTTAACACAGGAGTGATTTCAACATTGTTGTACGACGTGTGGCAAGCGGCTGTAGAATATTAAAATTCTTCTTCTATAACTTCTATAACAATACTTGTAAAAATATTTTTCACATTATTTTTTTTTCTCAAGAACTCTGGATTCAATTGTACATAATCTACTAGATTATTGTGTTATTCTCCTATACATAGCGGTTGTTTTGAAAATGATAAAAACATCCAATCTAAAAAATATACTTGAAACCAAAGAAGTGACAAAAAAAAAAAAAAACTAATTTAACTGAAATGGTTTAATATAGTCAAACGAATTATTGTCTGATGATGATGATTTTAGCTACTTTCCACAACTTTCTGTCATACTTGTCATCACTCTGAAGATATAGAAAATTGGATTTGCCATACTCAAAAGAAATATTATCACTTTCAAATTGATGCAAACAAACTACAGCAAAGTGTTCAACCAAATATCAATGATCCAGTCTTAGCTTACCAATTGTAACTTGGCATGGTCACAGAAATATTTTCCAATGTAAACATTTTGTGTAGTATTTTAAATCAGTGAATTCAAACCAAAGACGATTTAGCAGACGCCCTTGTACAGAGTGACTTACACAAGTGCTTCATTGTTTACTCAGAAAGTAGTTAGTAGTTAGAAAGTAGTTAGAATACATCATAATACTTTTACTGTTGATACTTAAAGCAACAATTGGCATTTCCTGTTCCTGGCCTCCCTCTACAGTAGAAAAGTGTACTTTGTGCTTTGAGCCACTCCTTAAAATGTTTTCCAGCCACTTCACCCAAGTTACATAGTGCAGAAACCAACACACTGAGCCTGGAGAAGCATCGATAAAAATGCTATTCTCCATTCTCCAAGTCAGTGGATCTTCACAATGATTTAGAAGCTGTTAGTTTAAGGTAAAAAAGCTATATAATGTTGTAATTTTGAGAAGAAAATTTTGATATTTGATTTAATTAACTTTACATCAACTCTAATACCAAGTACTAGAGTCCTGGATTAATTGTCCAACATATAGCTGCCTATAGTTTTAATGCAGAACATGATGTGCCAGTTACACTGTTCTCACTCCGCCAAATCTAATTCCTAAAAGCCTGGTAAAAAAAACCTGATCAGCAGAGAGTCCAGCTTCCCCTGAGAGTCTAGGCAATGGCTGTGGAGCGGCCACAATGTGCTTGCATGTTTACATACCCACAACAACATTTCCTTAACTGGCACCCTGTCAGACATGCCTCTCTTTCTCTCTCCTTTGGAGAGGCCAGCAGGTCCAGCAGGGCTGATACTGCATTACTGAACGACTCAGTGTGATGAGGAGATGGAAAATGACTGTAAAGCTGTAAACAAAGGCATGAATGCCTGCTTGCATGCAAACACATAAACCACTGTATAAACTGATGTTCTGTCATACTGCAAATGTTTTTTAGAGCTGGAACTCTATGTAATAAAATACAGGCAGAAGTGCTCTTTGTGTCACTGTAATTACGATTAATGATTAGTTCATTCCCTGCAATAACTGATGACAGATATTTGAAAGAAAACTTCCTTGAGGTTAAACCCATTATTTTGTGACACGCACACACACATACACACATACACACACGCACACACTGTAATAAAAACCTTAATAAACAATGAGAAAGGGTTTAGGCCTATTATGTTATTTACAACATTGTTTGTATGTATGACATTGCCCTGTTTTTGAGTGACCTTTTCATAGAATCAGGATGTTTTTGCCAAATAAACACACACATGCACACAGGGGCACTCTGGGGGGGGGGGGGTTAATTGTATTAAATGAGTATTTTGTCAGAATTGTTAGAGTTCTGAGGCCCTGTGTAATATCTTTATATCTTTATATCTATCTATAATACAGTCATGTAAAAAACCTTAAAATGTTTAAAATGTTTAAAACTCAAAATGCCAAAATGCCAAACTGTATCATGTTCATTAATTGTGATTTGAAGGCATACAAAAGCTTTTGAATATAAATGTATTACAGTGCATTCAGCTCCATTTTCGGATGTGCAGATTTGCATTCTGCTTGCAATGTGTACTTTTCATTTAGATCAGCTCTTACAAGTTTGCATTTTAGTTTGAGTCTGAATTGTAAATATAAGTTTAAAAATAAGTTTGTGAACATGAAAGTAAACAGGCAGATTTCAACTTTACCCACAATCTTTGAGGTACATTTATTCGGAATAACCAGCCCGAGATGTTTTTGCACCTCTCTCAGAATCGTAATTGTATGACCCAGAGAAAGGTGTGAGGCGGACAAATGTGCTCAGTTGATTCAGTCTTGATTCCTTCACACTCTTCATAATTAAAAGAGAATTTGTATTGAGGAAAAATGCCACTTGACCATGCTTTCTACATTGGTCAGACAGTAGAGGGCGCTGCCGAATGAGTCCAAAATAAATGGGGTTCATGCAAAACTGTAATTTGTAAATGATTATTAACATTGCTGTCATCTTATCTAATTCACTTTCATTCTACAAAAATGAATTCATTAAATTCAATTTTAGGTAGTTACTAGCAAGCTCCCACCAAACCCTTAAATGATGCATCTTCAAAAACCACAAACAGAGGGGCCCTGAGTGGTCCAGCGGGCTAAGGCGCTGTGACTATGATCAAAGGATTGCTGGTACGAATCCGGTCGGTCATGCTGCTAGCCATTGGCAGACGGGGCCCAGAGAACGCACAACTGGTCTAAGCCAGGTATGCGGCGCTTCCCTCCAGGCATGTTAGTTGCCTGGTGATGTTGCAGTTTGAAAAATGAGGGGCTTGACTGGACATGTGTTGGTCCTCCCTCACAAGTGTCAGGAGCATTGCGAGAATATGTATGGGTTTGGTAATTGGTGGTCTAAATTGGGGAGAAAATAGGTAAGAAATTGCAATCACATTCTGAGAGAGGTGCAGCAACACTGCCAAAAGGTCACACTTTTTAATTCCGAATGAACGTACCACAAAGATTGTGGGTAAAGTGTTCACAAACATCTACAATCCAAGGAAGATATAGATTTCATGACATGTGGCACAATTGCGATTCTGGTAGCAGTGCAACAATACTGCCAAAAGTTAGAATGTAGCAAACTGAAATGCATCTGAATCACAGTTTATGAATATGATATGGTTTGGCTTAAATCGGACTTCCATGAAAACACCTGGTCCTTAACAGGTCAGGTAAATACAACCTCTGATGAACAACAACAAACAACAGATTCCATTGTGTCGCTACTTATTTAACAAAAATGAAACTAAAATGGAAAAGCCAGGTATAAAAAAACTAAGAACCCCCCATGAATCAATAGCTTGTAGAACTACCCCTAGCAATGATAACTAAAAGTTATGGTTTTCTGTAGGGACTATCAGAGGAATTTTGGCACACTCTTCTATACAACATTGCTTCAGTTTATTAAGGTTTGTGAGTATTCGTTTATGCACTGCTCTCTTAATGTCCACCCACAGCATTTCAGTTGGGTTGAGGTCTGGACTTTCACTGGGCCATGGGAACACATTGGGCCCTTTCTTACATCCTGCGCACAAAGCGTTGCGATGCTCATTCCTATCTTACACCCTGCCAACAGTCTATTTTGCGTCGTTTAAATAGCAGAGGTGCTTGCAAATATATCTACGCCGATGGGTGTGGTGGTCTCGAAATGAGGGATGTTCAGGTAAATTTGTATTGTATTGGCGTGTTGCTATCTTGGCAATGGAAAACACAGGTACTCCACTGACTGAAAGCAACCTAGGCAGATGTCAACAGTCAGACGCTCATAGCTAGCTTAGCAGTATTACATGTACACCCCAGCTTATTGCACACACTTGTTCAGTGTTTTTCTAATTGTACTGTTATGAACCTGAACATTTAACATGCTGACTGAGACTGAGATCTGACATTGGGGTGAATTTGTTGGGACGTCCACTCCTGAGAAGATTTCCACTTGAGAATAATTTTCTCACTGTAGAATGATGGACTTCAAATTGTTTAGAAATGACCCTATATTCCCAGGTTGATAGGCCTGGCCATATATCAACAATTAGTTCTTTATGATCACTGCTGATGTCTTTCCTCCTTGGCATTGTGTTAACACACAACTGAATGCTCTAGACCTGCAAACCGCCTTTATGGGGGGTTAAAAATTATGTAGTGTATATGAACTGTAACAGTGATGAATGTGTGTTGTGCAGTTAAACAGATGCCCTTTTATAAATGTGTGACATACGCTAGACAATAAGGGTTCAAATCAACCTGAATCAAAATTGAGCTTTTTTACCATGTTAGGCTTGTAGTCATGTTTATGCAATATCCAATGGGTCATGGCATTGAAATTCAGGCTGATTGCTGTTTTATTATAGTCTTTGGTCCCTGTGTTAAAATACTATGATGTATTTAAAGGCATGCACCTGTGTTGACAATTCTCTGCCAAATAGCAATGACCGTCTGACTGTTGCCATCTGCCTAGGTTGTTTTAAGTCAGAGGAGGACCTGTGTTTTCCGTTGCCGAGATAGCAACATGACAGAAATTTACCTGAACACCCCTTATTACAAGACCACCACGCCCATCAGAATTAAATCAAAGTTTGTCACATACATAGTAATGCATGGTACAACTAGCAGTGAAATGCCTTGATAACTGCCTCATCACATGAAACAATAAGATGTTAGATAATGTAAAGATGTAAGATATAAAGAATACACAAGACATAAAGGTTCGGCAAATATATCAAATAACATAAAATAAAACTTCAGCTTTTATCTGTTTTTGAATGCAGTTAAAATACCTTAGGTTATAATCTAAGTTAGTCCCCAAATATTTATAAAATGAAATGTATAAAATGATATTGATTGGCAAATGAAATGTACATCTGTTTCAAAGTTGATCTCTGAGTCACATATTTTAGTTTAGCACTAATGATAAAGAGCAACAATTGTCGAGAGCCTCTGCTGGTGGTGATGTGAGGCATTAGAGACATGCTTTCTGTCTGTTTCTACACAAAGACATATACTGAAAAGAATCCAAATATCAACCCTATAGTCCTGTACGTTGGCCCACACCTCTGTTTAATCTCTTAGTATTTGGTACATCCTCTATTTGCTTTAATAACAGGAATTCCCTCTGGCATGGAGTTTGTTAAAATGCCCCAGTGAGTACATCAGCTCCACCTAAGAGTCGTCCAAGCTTAATGTGTAAAGGTAAACATGGTCAATTTCACACATTCTTGAATAGTCACCTAGAAACAGCACAAAATCTGGAATTTTTAATTTTTACTTGCCATACCTCTTCTTTGTTTTGAATTCTGCAAAATCCTAAAATTATTTTTTTCATAATTTCAGAGAAAAAAAGCCCACATTTTCAATTCACTCTCTGACCTGGTTGCTACTTACTCTCTTAATTTATATGAAATTTTCTACACACTGATTCTACATTTCGGCCTACCAATGGCTCAGTGAAATATGCTGTGTGTAGTTGTTCATCTGAGGATGTATTTATCTCATTTTAGGTTTATGTGTTTTTTGTTTTTATTTTATTATTTATTTCCCAATTTCAGCAGAAAAAAAATACATTTTCAATCCACTCTCTGACTTTTGGACTCCACTTTTTACCTCACAGCACTTTAATAAGTCAGGATCATTTTGTTGATTTTCTCTGGTGTTCCTCTTGAGTTCCACTCAAACACTCAGTACAGCAGCGCCCAGCTCTGACAGCCAACAGATTACAGCCTGAATTCTGGAAATGTCAGGCTTCCTTTTCAAATCACTTCACACCGTTTTGCAGCATAAACAAACTTACTAATCCACCCATGTCCGCCGTGCTCATTAATGGAACATTAAAGACTAATCACTCACTTAACGATTATAAGCAATTCCAGCTCACCACCTCCTTCCCTACCATTACTCTCTACTCATAGTCCAGCACCACTGAGCACTTAGCTCAAGTGAAACTACAGAACTTCAGAGGGGTTTCTGATCCTATCTCTATGAAGAAGCAGTTTTCAGTAAATCTTAGGACTTCTGCTGAGTTAAATTGTCTGAAAATGACACACATTATATGTCCAAATGTTTGTGGACACCCTTTCTAATGAATGAATGCACACACACACACACACAGCTTATCAAGTGCCTGCAGAGAAGTACTGCCAATAGGGCTCTCTGGAGCAGGTAAACATAAATCTATTGGCACCATGCCTAATGCCAGGTGTGGCCTAGATGGGCATAAAGCCCCCCAGCATTGAGGGATGGAGCAGTGGAACTGTGTTCTCTGAAATGATGGTGATTTAGTGTTTTTTGGATGAGGTGGGGTGGTGTTTATTCAGCATCCTGGCCTCAGTAACAATCTTATCGCTGAATTCAATCAAAGCAATACTTCTAGCAATGCTCCAAAATCTAGTAAAAAGCCTTCGTTGGATAATAGAGACAGTTATTCCAACAAAAGCAGATAATAATAATGTTCATTAATCAGGAATATGAATGCCATCAACTGTGTTTTAATAGGTGTTTATTAAAAAAAGAATTGTGTGTGTGTGGGGGGGGGGGGGTCAAGAATCAACACAGGGTTAAAATACACATTTACTTACTTAGATTATTAATTCAGTTAAAAGTTCTAGCCAAGCACTCGCCAAGGCCTCTTGACTTCCTGTTCGTAATCATGATTGACTAGAGGAGGTAGCTTCTCTGTGCCCACATAAAAAGGGTTTGTTTGACAGCACTCACTGGAATAATCAACAAACAGTAGCATGTGAATGTCCAAAGAGCTCCGAGAAGGATGCTTATAGTCAGGAATGTCTCTTGGAGCCATTTCTAAACAACTGCAGATTCCAGAATCATTCGGTTAAACAACTGTACATCAGTACAAGTTATTGGGAGGCGTAGCTACTTTACCAAGGTCTAGAGGAAGTCCCAAACTGTCTAAGAGGAGATTGGTTCAGATGGTCAGGAGCAACCCAAGAAGTTGTTTGCCTGGATGTATGTTTGCAGGCGTAAAGGTAAGGCATTCAACCCCAGGACCACTAGGTCTAGGAGTTCTAGGTCTGTTTTGCCAGTGGAACATTGTACATCGTACAAAGTGGATGGAAAAATTAAACCATCAGCTAAGACAAATGGGTGTTCCAACAGGACAATGAACCCAAACACTCAGCGAAAAGGGTTGTGGACAACGAAGGCTAACAGCAGGCTTTTAGAATGACCTTCCAAAACTCCTGATCTCCACCCTATCAGAAGCATGTGGACTGTATTTAAAAGTTGGGTCTGTGCCAGGAAACCAACAAATTTCATCAAACTCGACCAACTCGGACAAGACGAGGGGTCGAATATCCAACCTGAATTCGGCCAGAAGCTTGTTGATGGCGAGTTACATATTTACTAAGGGACTAAGGTGACCAAATATTAGGTGCGCTATATGTATATTATTTTCAGCATCATTATATTAACTTTGTGGTGATTTCACAACCCTACATCTACATGGATGTCAGCTCTTGAAGTTGGTGTGTGTTAAAAGTGTGTTAAAAGAAGGAAAAACTGGCAAGCTGAAGGATCTGAGCCACTATATGGCAGCTCAAGGGGGACCTACTCAATATTAGGGAAGGTAGTGCGAAGGTTACAGCTGATTGCTGGCTTGATGTTTTCATTTGTTCATGGTTGTGTTTATCTTAGAATTCAACAAATGTCTTTTTACCTATGAAAGTCAAAACACCCTGCTGTAATCTTGCCGTGCACTCAAAGTTTCCAGGTGCAGCTGCAAGAAAAGATCATCTCTGCACTGATTTCTGAGCTGATTTCTGCAACTGTAGGCTCCAGGCCCACCACGACTCGGACCATGGAGAATCATTCATTTCAACGCATTCCTTCACACAAATAATAATACTAATAAGTTGTTTACATAGTTTAGAAACAACCCTGTTCAAAGCGAGCGAGGAAAGTAGCACAATGTCATCACCACCACTGTCCTCATTTACCTCTGCCATCCAGTTCCCTAAATTAACACTGTATGAGTGACGGCCTCTGTACACATACATTCCCTATAGCAAGGAGGAACCAAACAGACATGCACACACACACGCAGGCCCTGCAGCAAGGAGGACCTAAATGTAATGTTAAAGATCACATTATAGATGTGACTTTTTCTAAACTCAGTGACTTAAATCAAATGGCTTTAAAAAATTAACCATGTAGCTTTTCTGAAAAGCTCCTAACAAAGTCATGGGGGAGTTCTGTTGGTCATGACATTGAAGGTTGCCCTCTGTTTTTTTTTGTTTATTTGTTTTTGTCCTGTAAATGTAACCTTCATGCCAGGAGACAAAAAGTTAAAGATAAACATTAGGAATAAAAGCTATATTACATACACACACATACACATGTATTAATATCCCTACAGCAAGAAGGACGAGAACCTAGATGGTTTTCATTATATAAGCCTGGCATATATCTGCATCCTACCAGCCAATGGTCAGCGGCAAAAATGCCACTGTAGAGGAGAGGAGAGAGGAACGCGGGAAAGGAGAGATGAGAAACACAGACCGGGGAGTGGAGAAGAGGGCGAAGTAGCTTACAGTTCAAACTGTGCCACCAAAACTGACTAGACCTGCAAAAGTTCACCACACTTCACTTCATTTTCCCGTCGCAAGAAAAGGCCAATTAGAGAGAAAGGAGTGAAGGAAGAAGAAAGAAGAGGACACTGTCTGATCAGGTACAAACTTTTTTTACTCATCTAGTGACATTGACAATGTACTATTTAATTTAGTACTATGTACTAATTGCTATTTATATTAATAAATAATGAAATAACATTTATTAAAACAATTTAATTCATGAATAACTCATATTTTGTAGTTATTTAGATATTTTAGCTGCTTTGTTTTAATTTCTGGTGTTTCCAGATAGGGTTTTATAGATTTGTAAATGATTGATGACTTTATAATAAAGAATTTGCTTTAACACTAGGCTTATTATTCTGTTATTAATACTAAAGATAATTACTCCTTTATTAATCTGCAGGCTGACTGTTCAGAAACTGCCGTATGTAGTAAGGAGAGTACAGACATTAGTTTCCAACACTGTGACCATTACAAACCCTTTCAGCCATAAATTGTACATTGAGTCATTAAAATCACATGAAATTTCATCAATTTTATTGAAACGGTTTGCCTGTGGACATCATGAAAGGCAAATATACAGTCCTTAAACTTCTACGCTTTGGAGACGTGATGTCATCCAGCATATTTTGAGTTGTAGGTGCATGTAGAAATACGAGATGTATACATTACCATGTCCCAACCACACAAACTCAAGTGTGACAGAGCCACACGTACTTTGCACGGATCATAAACAGTAAAACTGTGGTAGCGGTCTGAGCAGAACGCCTATTGTGTTCTTGTACAATCTAACTTCCTTTTCTTACACTGTGGTATTCTTTTCCCCAAAATAGAGTGGCAGCAAATGAGGGGGGAGGGAGGAGAACAGGAGGGAGGAGGATATGTGTGTGTGTGTGTGTGTGTGTGTGTGTGTGTGTGTGTGTCTTGGGGGTAAAAGGGGGGGTGTGTTAAGGGTGTTTGATATGAAACACTCGGAGAGATGGCCCGGCATTTCTGTGTTTGCCACATGCTCCTACCCTCATTCCCACAGTGGATAGCCACAAGGGGCCTGCTCTGCCCGAGTGTATGTCACCAGCTTCAACCCCAGAGACCTCACTCATACACTCATCCGTAGAGCTCCTCTGCCCACCATAACTGCTGCACTGCTGCCTCAGCTGGCCTGGAACTTCAGGACCCCCAAAGCAACGAGACAAGGACCCTCTTCATCTTCTCCACACGGACAGGACAGGAGACACTGAGCTAGACTCTCTCTCACTCACACACACTCATCAGTCTCATCAGGACAGCAGCAGGACAGGTAATTCTTCTTCTTCTTCTTCATTTCTCCAGTCTCTGAAGTTCCACATGTAGAGGCTCTCTATGCTGCTGTAGATGGCAAGGTTGAGGGTATCTTCTTAATAAAAAAAGTTGTTATTAATAAGATAAAAGAGCTCTACAAGCTCTTTATGGTGAAGTCCTAGAAGAATTACGATTTCCTTCCTAAAAATGTTTGTAAATGAGATGGGACAGTGAATAACCTCTTGTAATTTACATAAAGGTTCACAGAAATTTAAGGCTCTTGCTAGCACTGTGTACGTCCAAGCCAAGATTCATTTAGAAACTCTTACTTTTTAATAGTGTAAGCCCTAAGTTTGTAACTCAGAAGTCTGTTTCCCAGTTTGAAGCCATAGTTTACCCCATCAAATACACTGGAAACACACTTACTGGTGCATTTTAATGGATTTACATGATTCTAAAGTGTAAAATGCATTTCTTTCCAGTAACTAAAGAGCTTTATATGTAAGAGTGTTTATATGAGGTATAACCATAATAAGTAATTCAATCTCAGAAATCTAAGCACAAAGGTAAACCCCTCCTTATACGCTCCACATGTGTCACCTTTAAAACTTCTAGCTTCTTGCCAGTCTAGCTTCTTCGAATAAACACATTCAAACACACATCGCATTCCTGCTTTTACAGGGCTGCACAGTTAACAGTACATCTCAACAGTTATAAAATGTATTAACTGTTAAAGTATCAAACTAACTCAGTGAGTTAAAACATGTGAGTACCCACGTTACCCTTAAATAGCACTGGCACTACACACTGCATCTAAGCACAGTAAAGTGCAGATTTACTGTAGCTCCTCTGCTGAAGTCCAAATCCCTCACCCTTCCCGTCATCTTTGGTCATCAGCAAAAAAAAAAAAAGTATGTATGTGTGTATGTGTGTATTTACAACCCAGCGACAATGGCTGGAACTGAGCATTGGCCTCATTAAGTCCACACATTAAGTCTCCCATCTCTGCTCCTCTATTTTGTTTCCGGGGGGCGATCCATCAAGAGGAGAAGTGTATGCTGTGGATTATTGAAGTTTGCTTTCTGTGTACAAAGAGCGTAAACTACTTCCTATCACACTCCAGTGCTAATATTCACAGTC